>NC_081300.1:19597500-19690000 GCF_030435805.1 Mustela lutreola
CTGGTGATGTGTATCTCTATTGATTCAAACACTAGAAAGAAGCAAATTGTACATACATTATAGTTAGAAAAAATAGCCATTTGGAACACTAGCAGAAAGCTTTTGAAACCAGGAATGGTTACTAGTTCTTCATTTTAGCTCTGAAGCAGACAGCAAGGTCCAGTTGTAAGTGTTCCTTGGATGGGGCCAATTCTATACCATTTTTTAAAATGCCTTCATGCATACACTGGGGAAGCAGATTCTTGTTGATCCTACAGTGTGTATTGTACTGGCTGTAATTCTGCATTCAGCGGCTTTTGATTTGGTGCCAGACATCTTGTGGAGATTGTGTATGCCATGAGTTAATTGTTCGAAATGCCTATCGAAGAGACTTTACATTTCTTGAGTTTCGTTTGTTGTTTTGGGTTTGAGTTATCTATGCATTTCTGTGTGTATGTGCGCATATGACCAGTGTGTGTTTTAACTTAAATTGTTGGAGTTAAGTGTGATCAGCTATTTGTTACACAAGCTTTCCTCTGAAGACAACACAGTACTGAATTCCTTCTTCTTTTTTTTTTTTTTTTCCCAGTGACAAGTCAATTACTTGTTTAAATTCAGTTTGAACTCTCTGAACTGAGAGAGGCCAGAGGAAGCAGGTTTTCCCTGTGAATAAACAAAAGAAGAAAAATGTAAAATCATTCCAAAACACTGTGATTGTAGGTCGTTGGAAGAGTACAATTAAGCATTACAACGATTATGATTTCTTCTTTTTGAACTGGCAACTGTAGGGTTTGTAAAATCAGTTTCCCTCTAACTCACTAGCAAGAGAAATATTAGAGTCGATGGTGTTTTAGGACAGACAAAGGAAAATGTGAATTTTCTATTATTTTAAGTTATGAAGTGTTTCTGTGACCATTATCCCACGCAAATTGTTTTCTTATTTCTCTGACTCACTGGAGCTGGTCTGAAGTGCGGACTTTAGGATGCCAAGACCTACAAAATATAACACTAGAACTATCAATGAATAAATCCAGTCTATAAACCAGAATGTATTTTTGAAAATCAGCTCCTCCTCAGGTGAGAGCTTAATACCAAAACTTAACCAGATCATTTTTGTGATTTCTTTTCTTTATGGACTAGAGATTTAAATACACATGAATCCCATTTTCAGCCCAATAAAAAATTTGAAAGCATTATTTCTTCCCTCTGGGGAGACAGGCTCTTTGCAGAGAAAAGAAGTCCAGTTTATTGTAAGTGTTAGGAGTGTAAGCATCTATCAGATTGTGTGGCTGTGTCTGTCCTCACACAGGCTATGAGAGGGATCAGGCGTTACCTGGTCCACTGTACGTCTAGGTCCTGCTCGAAATGTTGATTTTTGTATTTGCTTCCATCTTCTTATTCACTGAATAAGAATTTTAATAAGTAATTATTTGGTCAGATTTCCACATACCTAAAAATAAAGCAATTCCACAAAGATAAAATTATGGCAAATGAAATTGAAAACAAAAGTGGCGAAATTTCCTCCTAATGGTAATTTAAGATCACATCATCATCTCTCGCCAGCATGTGCATGTGTTAAACCGTATAGAGAAACCTATAATTATTGTAATTGCTCTTTTTGCTTTATACTAACAAGCTTCAAACCATGTTTCAAACTAGTTGTTTTGAAATAGTTATTTGTCAAGTCATCAAATCTCAGAAAGTAAATGGTAATGAGCTCTCCATGTTTATATTCTGACTGTTGGTCATATTATGCAGCTTTTCAACTCCCTGAAGTTCAGAGATGAAAATGGAGGTTGATTATTTCTGATATCGAGGCCAAAAAAGTGAAATAATTTCATGATTCCTGCTTAAGATGGAAAAAAAAAAAAAAACCCAGGAACATTTTAACATCAGACTCACTTCAGTGGGGAATGCATTCTTAGAAAAAAGTTTACCTGTGAATAAGAGACCGTCTCAGTCAGCCACCTAAATTTTTTTTTTTTCAAGTAAAAATTAGGATATGGAGTGTTCAGGTTTTTTTTTTTTTTTCCCCCTTGTACCACAGGAAGTGCTAACATAAAAAGCTTAATATTTAAATAACACCAGTATTAATATCTTCCAGTACTATTTACATATGGCTCTTTCTTTGTAAACCTCAACACTGATTCCGGTAGCCTCCACCCTCTTGCAGAAGAGCCACTGGTTTGTAAAAGTTTTCAATAGTGTATTGACTATCAACTATGCAAATTGCTTTTAGTATTTTAGAAAGATATTTCACATACTTAGCTATTCTCAGAACCATGATTATAAATGAAAGTAGCTGGCATAAAAGCATTACTTTTTAAAATTATTGTTTAGCTGCTGGTGGTACAGAGCAAAAATTTGCTAGGTCACAAACTAATATAATTTTTCAATTCCCCACTGATTGAAGAAAACAAAACATACCAAAGAAAAAACATACAGGAAAAACTTCCTTTCACTGAGCTTACTTTTTGGTATTGTTGACATATAAAGCATTTTAATTTACCCATTTTAAAATAACAATGAAAATTTTATTTTTTTTTTCTTCTGTGCTTGATTGCTTAGAACAAAATTATGTTGATTTTGTTCTTTACGACTAAGCTGGTAAAAATTCACCAGACGCTTAATCTTGACATTGTGGCTACATCTTGCTCTCCTGCCTCTGATTAAATTTCCAAAACCCCTGCGTGAGATTCACAGATGCCACTTTGAACATTTCTCTGGGGCTAATTTCTTAGAAAGAAAATGTGGATCGGTTACATATTGGGTTAAATTTATTTAATCCCTAATTTCTGGTAGGTCTGAACGTTTTAGGTTTAGTGTTGGTAATTGATAAGCATCCTTAGAGCGTGAGGCGATGGCATTGTTTCAAGGAGAATTTGGAGGAAAGATATTGAAACACAGGGGGAAGAGGGCTGGGGAGAAAAGTGGCCAGGAAAAAAGATCTAATAACTAGTGCAGGCTTTAAATACCTTTCCAACTGATCTACAGGAAATTGTGCTGAATAGTTGTTTGTTTCCTCTTCCACTATAAATGTGGTTTGCATTACACTCCCTATTTTTTTTTTTTTTATTTTGTTTTGTTTTGTTTTACGAAAATTGCAGTACCAGTGGAGAAGGGTGAGGATTAGGGATTTCTTTCTTACAACTTAATTTTTAATTTTTTTAAAATCACAGTTGGATTTTAGACATTGCCATTTTTCACTATTATGAATGTTGTATGAATGTGTTTCCAAGCCTGCTTGAAACTATCACAGTGATGCCACCAAAGGAGGAAAAAAAAAATGCTTTGGCGTGATTCCTTTGGAATCACCATGTAGGTCATGCACGTGGTCAGCAACCTGCCAGCATGAGGTTAATTCTTTTTTAAATCCTAACTTTGAATCCAGTGAAAATATATAGATTTTAGATATAATTGTGGCAATTTTAAAAGTTGCTAAAATTCAAGTTTATTTTTTATCGTAGGAAGAAAATGCGGTCAAGACCTATTTGTTTTGCATAGCAGACCTAAATGCAAGTCTTATAATTGAGAATTTCAGGACAGACATACAAAAGTTGGCTAGGCTTTTTTCTTTTTTAAATTTTTTTCGTTTTTCTCCAGTATTATCAGGGTTACAAAAAAAAAAAAAAAGGCTCATACTTCACAGTCAATATAATTTTAAGGTTATTTTAGCTTTCAGTCTCCCAGAGTTTGTTTTTATTTAATTGGTTTTAAATTAGCCCTTAATGCTTCAAACATAACTGTAGGGTGACCCAGGTAAAGTTGTATGTGGTAACACTATTGATAATTTAAAAAAAAATTTGGATCTGTGTATTCATAAAATATTTAAATATTTAGCATCTATTCAGGAAATCATAGTCCTAAAAAAAGCAGTTATATGTTAACTAAGAAACACAGATGAACAATGACAAAACTGAAAAAGATACTTCTGTAAAATAATCATATTTTGAAGTATGAAGTGATCTGTTAAAAAGTTAATGCCTGGGATTTGGGGGAAACTTCCTAGTTAGAGACTTTTGACATTTTTGAATGTATAATAAACTGGCACATGTATCATCTTAGGCATATCAACTTGTTGCCTTTTATTAGGCAAAAGAAAATTATTCTTCTGAGGAATATTTCTTAAAGTTGAGTTTACCGGTTTGGGGCCTGAACACAGTTAGAGAGTTACACATTACTCCACTTAAACTTTGGGAGAGTGCTGAAGGAACCATGGCCTTGGGTGCAGACTACAGTCTTTATTTATTAGCTGATGCATTTCTGTCACAAGACCATGTTCTGATTAGAATTGAAGAATTCACATTTCTGATACTTTGGTCTTTAAGTTCTGTGTTGCGTCAAGTCTCTGTTTAGTTTTCTTCAAATTCCTCTTCCTTCATTCTTAAAGAAATCTGCACGTGCTAATCAGGGCACTTTGTTCAAAAGTGACTTAAAAGGGATACTACACCTATAACATTTTATTTGGGAGAGCGTACTGTTTTAAAAGGCAGACCCCCCTCCTCTCCCCACCCCCCCGGGATAAAGAGTGGGCTTAAAACACCTCAGAAGTCAAGGGTGGGAGCAGTATGGATGATGGTCTAATTTCAGGCTCCACGGAAAAAATGCAGGCTTTGGCATTCTCCAGGGACCTAGGGCTGTGCTTTCCAGGAGACCAAATTATACTCCTCTTGAGAGAGGGCACGTTGAGGTAATTGGTGGGACAGACTGGGGAGAGTCGAGTTCCAGCTGCTTCCATTGTAGCTGACCTGAAAATGAATAGGGGATGTTAAGAGTGGAGGCTAACATTTGACTTGGCTTTTTCACCTCCACAAACCTAAGGGTGAGAATTATAGAGTACTGAATACTGCACCAGTAATAATCCTGTTCAAGTGGGAATTGCTATGTTGAGGAACACTCTCACACCATTTTAAAAATAGTTGATGCGTTTACCAACCACAGTCTTATCACTGGAGCCCCAATAAAGTTTATCCACAGTATGGAAACGACCCCCCTGTTTTTCCCGTTAGCCATCTTGTGAGTGTGTCTTGGATTCTCACCTCTTTGGTTACCATTTTAAAATGCTCATCATGAGAGATGTTCGGAAGGCACTGGATTCCCATCTCCAAGAAGGGAAGCAAAAGGTGAAAGTGTCTACACTCCATTTCCCCCAGAACGTATGCTTTTTTTTTTTTTTTTTTTTTTTTTAAGGAGAATAATGCTGTATTACTCAATAGCTTTTCTAACGAATAAAACAAATTAAATTGATGTTACATGCATATTTAAACCCCATCCAGTTAAGTACTGACGTGATTAAAATAATCAAAAGTATTACTTAAAAAATTAAAAAGGATAAATTCTGCACCCCATTATTTTATTGACTTTTAAATATAAATTGCAGAAATGTTTACATTCCTAATGGCATTATTAAGCTAAACTGACAAATCAGAGGAAAAAAGTTGATTGCCCAGCACATTATTATTTCTGCACCTGTTATTACAATTCAGAAGTGGAGGCTCAGCACCCAGGAGCAGCGAGGATGCTGTTTTCTTAGGCTTCCTTTGTGTGATGTGGGGGTGGGGATAAATGTTTAACAGGTGTAGTTTCACTTTGTAGTGCCTTTTTGTGTGTTGATATGATTAAAAGCCTACAATGTTTTTCATGCAGCTTTGAAATTAATATGCAAATAATTGGGGATGGTAGGGCTCTCCTGTACCTGCTGCACCCAGCCTCCCTCGGCAGAATGGGGGGCTCTGAGCTTTTTTAGTAGAAGTCGTTGAGGTACAAATAATGCCAACTCTCTTCTCCACCCTGTGAGTCTGGAAGGGGGAAAAAAAATAAGGGAAGAAGAGGGGCATCAAGTTAATGTAGGTAGAACTGTTTGATTTAGAATTTAAGGTAGATCTGGGGTGGAAATACTTTAGATTTTTATTTTCTGGTTGTATATGGGCCAGGAGGTTGGTAGACTTTTGAGTGTATTTTTTAAACAATAATGTAAATTGTGTAACGTTGCCAATGCTTTGGTTTGAAACTGTGTTTGTTTCTTTAGTTTAGGTCCTTGTCTAAATCATACAATTTAATTTTTCAGGCATTTGAACCATGTTCCTCCCTGTCACTGAGGTGGCAATGATTGTTCATTAATATAATTCTAGAATTTCTGAAGGTGTTCATTGTCCACCATTAATCTCACAGAGAAGTCTGAAGTTTCTGTAGCCAGTGGGATAAATAGCACCCTGATTTTTTTTTTCTTTTAATCTTTTTACTATTGTTTAGGTTCTTGAGGAATGTCACAATATTCTTTAAAATGTAATGACCTTAGATTTAGATTGAGAGGGGGAAAGTATCTTTATTTAATCCCATCCAACAGATAGTTTGAGTTTGTTAAAAAAAAAAAAAAAAAGTGGTTAACATGGTCTTCTTTCCTGGAAGCTACTAGTTAACACTATTCATAGGGAGTTTAGATTTTGTCCTGTATAATCATTTAAATTCCTAGATTTTAATAACACTTCATGTATAGCATGGATCCCATTTAATCTCCCCCTGGCTTCGCAGCAAAATGTTTACATAAATGAACTCTCAATTTTGATATCAACTATTTAACTCCGTCTTTCCAGAGTTAATACTACTTCCATAATTAAACATGTTCTACAGTTAGTTCCATAGGAGTATATGCTAACCGTGCTGTTCTTTTCTGTTCTTTTAAGCCATCTGTTTTGGCTAGGTCAGCAAAGAAATGGGAGCATGATTTTATTTTAAAAGCAAATAAGTTATTACTCTACTATTGTATTAGACATTCAGCTTCAGAGGGAGTAAAAGATAAAATCCCATCATATTTTCATTTTGTTACATTTGCTGCAGAAATGTGTATGCTCAAATGGTTATTTTCAACTCATGACAGCTGTGATATTTAAAATGATCACAGCTGTTGTGACTTAAAATTGATTTTTCTATTAACACCTGAGAAAAAGACCTGTGCTGTATTAAAAACTTAAATAAGGTAACTGTAAAATTAGATATGTTGATGTGAATCTGGTAATCCCACTTCCCAGAGGTTGCAAAGTGCAGCAGACCTTTCAGGGAGTGAGCTCAAACTGCTGGAAATAGATGGGGGTAGGTAAATGCGTTTACCTTTTAGAGATTTCATCTAATAGCAGATCCTCTTGGCCCAACTTTATAGTGTCAGTTCTGCTAATAAAACCTCTTAGAATTCAGTGGACTTAATTAACCCCAAGAAAGGCTTGTATGACTTACATGAATCATTATGAGAGCCTAACCTCTAAACTTTTTTACCTTCCAGATATGACATTGAGAAATGCAAACCATACTAAATTTTTCCTTATGGAGGAAGTTTTGGTTTTATGGCTCCTTTCCTCCATCATTTTCAGATGATGAAAAAAAGAAAAACATATGAAAAAGGAGAAATAAATTATGCCCAAGTAGTTTTAGGCTAGCACTTGTTTTTGGAGGCTTTAATACATTTTTAATGTTCACTTTGCTGATCCCATTTAACCTGTTTGAAGAGTTAGATGGTGCTTCTTGCTTTCGGTTGATCTTCTCAGGATTATCCGCCTTGGAATTCTTTTTTGAAGTGTTGGAACCTTCAGTGTAGCAGTAGATGACCTATCTCCCAAAGTAAGCACTCTAAGAAGACTTCGGCACATTTAGATACGGAGATGATTTCACGTTTCGAAGTAGATGATGTAGTGAATAAAACCTACAGCTGGCCTGATGTGGCATTATGTCTAGGTAATAGTGCCTTCACAGATGCATTGCCAATAGGGAGCTACGTAGATTAAACTCTTTGACTGGTCCTGGGCTTTTTACCTGTGTCACTCCATCAGAATGGAAAGCATGACAGATTTTATGATGATAAATGTATGGCTGGGTCGGTGAAAGTACGGATGGGTGGGTGGTTGGATGGTAGATTACATAACTAGAGAGCAGTAGATAATGCCAATTATTTATTGCTCAAAACTTGATTATTCATCAAAAATTGATACACAATGTATTAGTTTGACTTTTGTATATAGTTTAGAATGGTTCCAAAAGTTCCAGAATGAACATGGTTCATTTCTTTTGGAGCTGGAGGCCAGGACTGATGCGCACCACGAGATCACAAGGTCAAAGTGTCCCGTCCTGAGTGATCATGAGTATAAATGTGTGTTTACTGGTTTGGCGGAAGGGAGATACTCCTAGTGACTGCCGCTGTTACTATGAAGAGTCAAGACAATCAGAGTGGATGTTTGTTGGCAGACTGAGATGACAAACATGTATCTTTAGAACAGCGGTGCCCCCCAGGGGACATAGGGCAATATCTGGAACATTTGTGATTGTCACAACTGCAGTAGGAGGGCGTGAGCTTGCCTCTGGTGTCTAGAGGCCAAGGGTACCGGTCATCCTCCACAGTGTAAGGGTCAGCCCTTTCCTAGTGCTGTGCCAAGAAGCCCTGCTTTGGGAGAAACATATCTGGGCCTTAATAATTACGTGCTGGCATGGTGAGCCACCTTACAAGTGATTGTAGCTTGCTTCTCTTTTCTTTCCGTATCAATTCTCTCTCTCTCTCTCTCTCTCACTGGCATAGCACACGATAGTATTGTCCAGGTATTTCTACCATTTACCATGGAAATGTGGGGTTTTATGTGAAGTGTTGTAAATGTAGAACATTATTTGTGAACCAACTGGAATGACTTCAAAGCAGCTGTTAGAATATGTTGAGTCAATAATGTACATTTCTCCGTACCCTAAATACATATTTATATCTTACCTTTCAAAATACCTTGAACACTCTCTCCGTGTAACTGTGAATTTTTCAGAATCAGCCTAAAAGAGAGTTTTATTACCCTTAATTATTTTTTTTTTCCTGTAGGTCATAAAGAGGCAAAGAAGGAAATAAATTAGCATAAAGAAAATAATACTACGTTTAAGTATTTTTGGCATGAAGGACATTATTTGCATCATCATTAAATATATCTTCTGTGCTGAGATAAAAAGCAGAGAACCAACATGAAAAACTCTCTTTTCAGCTTTCCCAATAATGCAGCTTCTTCATCCACTCACAACTGGGGATCTCTCTTCCTGCCACTGCTGTGCTTCCCATCAGTGTTGGATAATTCCTGGCAGTGATTTGGAAGTGATTTTGAAACCTCGATTGCCTCCCCTAGCACCCTGTGGAGGAAGGTGGTGGTATCTGGTGGCAGAGTCTTACACCTGCCAACTTGTAGAACCCAGAAGCACACCTCACTTCTTAGATGCCAAGGTTTGGAGAGAGCTGCCAAGTCTGACAGTAACTAGTGCCACTCTTCAATTTCCTCCCCATGCTCTACAAGGTTCTATCAGAGTAGAGACGGCAGCTGGGCACGGGAGTGGCAGCTCTGATTTGCAGTCTGTCTTTGGAGTACAGACTCTCATCACTTAACCCATTGGTGGTTATATTTCATTTCGACCCCATGAGCATCCTCAGACTCTGGACTGAGAATGTCTCCGTTTCCCTGTCCATTTGGTACACCACTGTTCTAGGAAAATCACGGTGATGCCTTTGGGTTTTTCTGTGCCCGTACAACTGAAACCGTCTTGCAAGACTGCCCGAAGTTGGCATCTATTTCTGTTAGTTTTCCACGTTTTGTTGTAAAGGGTTGTCTGTACTCAAAGTGAACTGAAAAGCAAACTTGTAACATCTTTTTGCGTGCCAAGCAAGTAATAAAGATGACCATTTTTTGGTGATCACTTCATTGATTTGAATATTTCTGTTTCTGGGAGATGGTAATTTTTGTTCTAATTGCAAATTTACTTGAAGTCAAAGCTCTTTGAGGAAGCATTAGCCTTGTTTTCAGTTTTGACCCATCCCTGATTATCTATGCTGGGCTCTCGAGAATTTTCTTATATTCCATATACCCAAGAGCATCCTCTGAATAGTTGTAGAACAGGACTCGCTTACACATTGTTTTTACAGGAAGCTTGCTTGTGTGGTATTTAAGTCAGACATTTACAGAGTACAAAATCAATCTCATTGTGACTTTTTTTAAATTTTTAAGAAAGTGGTTTACAGCTAAAATAAAGCTCACAGTTAATATTTTATTCTGGTAATAATCAATATTTAATAAACCACATTTGCAGACCTCAGTTTTTTTAGGAGCCTTTCTAAAGCACCTTCTCGCTTAATCCTTACTGCATTCCACTACAATAGGTGGTCTGAATGTTCTTATGCCATTCCTCGATTTAGGAATGCTCTGTCTGGTGAGGTCATCACTGGCCACATGTAGCTATTAACATTACATGTAAATTAATTAATATGCAATTTAAAAATTTAGTTCCTTGGTCACACTAGCCACATTTCGTGTGCTCAGTAGTCACATGGGGTTAGTGGTTACCATATTGGATAGCACAGATCCAGAATATGGGCATCATTGTAGAAAATTCTAATGGACAGGGCTGGTCTGGGAAATGGAAGTGTTATAGGATCAAACCACTTGCTTAACCTCTTACGAACTGTAACAGAACTAGAGTATATTTTTTTCAATTTTTTGTAGCTTTCTAGTCAGCAAACACTTGAAGTTAAAAATTGATATTTTAAGGCTACCTCACATTTTAGTGAACACTTACCCCATCTATGTTCATCTCTTTATCATTAAATTTGAAGCTTAATGTAGACAGACTTTTCAAAGGAATCAGCCCTTGAATGACCTTTCTCTGAATCAGAGAAATCTTCCCAAAGAGTGGCCACGTGTTAAGGAATCTTTATACACTTGTTAGCATACTGTAGGCAACCAAGCCAAGTAAATGACTCAAGCGTGTATCATACATGCAGTTAGGCATGGCCCTGTGTATACAGACAGTTAGGCATGGCCCTCGAGTAGAAGGTTCACTGAGAGTTGGCCTCCACGAGATTTGAAGAGCTCATACCTGCCTTCCAGTTGTTCTGCTAAAAAATAGTATTAAAATATTTATTTTTATTAAAATAAAAATATGTGTTAAAATAAAAATACTATATATTTATTCATGTAATCTAAATATCTCTTGATAATAGATTAAAAAGTCTGTAGGTCTTATCCTTACCACTCATTTAGGTCCTAACCTGATTGACTTCGTGTTTTGAAATTTTCACATCTATCACTGTCAAGCTTTCAGGCATTTGGAAGATAAGCTTTTTTTTTTTCTTTCTTTCTTTCTTTAAGTAATACTCGTGTCCAATGTGGGGTTCAAACTCAGGACCCTGAGATCAATTGTGGCAGGCTCTACAGACTCAGCCAGGGAGGTGCCCCGGAAGACAAACTTTAACTCTTTATCTTCCCCTTAAGGATTAACACAGCAGCATGCACAGAGAGGTGCTTCAATGACATTTCTTGGTTGAGACAGTAAGTATGGGAACTCGTTCTAATATTAAGTTGCTCAGGGGTTCTCCTCTCCAAAGTAGCCCAATAGGATATTATTTGTAGAATAAATGGATGTATAAAAATATGTCTTTTCACTGCATCACTCAGTTGAAAGAAATGTGCCTGATGAGTGTTAATGGCGCTCATGACCACTTTTCATTCATACTTGAACATTCAAAATTGTATCGATTATTTTTCCCTTGTAACTATGGATGGCACTAGATGAATGTCTGGTCCTCGAATATTAAGCACGGGGAATGAGTGTGTTTGTGCTTGTACCTATACTACTTTAATAGATTAGATGATTGCAGAATTTCTCCCATCATCCTGTTGTTGGGAGCACCAGGAGCCCATAATGGCACATCCTGGCAGATGCTTTCTCCTTGGGCTTCTAATGGTGTAAGCAAGCCATCATTTCTCTCGTTAATAATTATGGTGTTAAGAGGCATTTGTGTTCTGTGCACTCTTTCAGCTTGTACCATGTTTAGTTCCCGTTATGCAAATACTGCTTTAAACTTAGAAATGCCAATTTGCATTAATATTTTGGTTTCATGTAGTAGCTAGTTATTGCATTTCACAAACAAGTGCATTTTAATGAGTACTGGCAGAATGTAAAAAAAAAAAATATTATTCATTAAATTCTATTGTACAAAATGCAGTAGTTGGTTGCCAGAAATCATTAAGACAGAATATAATGTGTATTGAGGCCATAACGATATTCCTCTTGAAGGGTGTTTGGCCCTGGCGGCATTCCGTGCTATAAGAGATTCAGTGCTCTTCCTACAGGCATGAAGGGCGGGGGTTATTGCTATAACCTAAAATCCAGTATACTATTGACATTTGGGTTTCTTTTTAAAATGTAAACATATTTCACTATTTTATATTTGCCATGTGACCATAGGGAATTTACCTCTTGGTTAATGCGCAGGACTTTAAAAGTCATAAACACCAAGTTGTAAAGCAATGTATTCCTATGTCTTACATTTTGATGTTAAATCCCGAAATGGGGTTTTGCTGTTTTATGGTTTTTTTTTTTCTTCCTGAGATTTTTTTTTTTCCTAATTAGAATTGTGAACATAAAATTTTTTGACGGAAGAAAAATTTTGCAACTGGATTTTCAGAAATGAACTATTTTAACACGTGGACTTCTAAATGCTGCTGTCATGCTTGTCATAGCTTGTGGTTCCTAATTATAATGAGCTTTTCTGGTGGTGTTGCTGCAGTTGTTTTTTTTTTCCCCCTAGTCTTCAGCTCACTTTTCCCAGAAGGAGAGTTCCAAGCCTTTGAAAATTCTCATGATTTTGCAAATCCACTCTATTTTTGTCTAGAATACAGGAAAGTTAAAACTGTGGCTGGTATGATGCCATGTTTTGAATCCAATTTTAAAGCAACCCTTTGCAACCCAGGGAGTAAAGCTGACATCTTTGTATCTGTAATGAAGATAATTATACCTGCAAGGTGACATCACTAGCAAAGTAACAAATGCACTTGAAAACTGAGTCTCTGGTCCTCTCTGAATTCTGTAGACCACTTTTGGCATTTAACACGAGACACCTCTTTCATGCTTGTCGTTTGAGAAGTTGCTTTCAGATGAATTTACTAAAGCTGACTGACACAGGGTTAAATTAATTCTTTTCTTTATTACTCAAAGTGATACAGACCTTTCTTGGACTAATGTAGCTTAATTAGTGGTCAATTAAAACTGAACATTGCTGAATTGAAGTTCTTTGATCAAACTTCCTGGCATGGGTTCTCTTTCTTTAACTAGCCACCATCTTGAATTCATTTGGAATCAGTAGTATAAACAAGTTTAAAACTGGTTCTTTTATAAGAAAGTCAGCAGGCTTGTATAGCTGTGGTTTCTTTTTTTACTTCTGTAGGCGGCAAATCAAAGGCAATACTAAATGAAAACAGTACTACTACACCCTGGAAAAAATACATTTTTAAAAAGTGACACTAAGTCAGAAAACAGTCAATACCCCCACCTATTTATTCTAGACAGAAGATCAATTTCCCAATTTCAGTGGTTAATTTTATTGTTACATAGAAAGCTGAAAGAAAATTCCCCGCCCTCACAAAAGTCCACAGTTAAAAGTGAAACAAACAAACAAATAACAAAAGCAGAATGATGGAGCAGGCACCATTACAACCTCTGTGCAGAGATTTGACTCAGTTGCCCCTTAAAGGCATCCTTCATTACTCTTGGGAAAATATTTCACCTCCGTGCCATTGGGGAAGGGGCGAGCCCCAATTAGATTGGCTTATTGATGTCACTCATTTCATTTGGAGGGCAGGATTGCTTCAGTATGAGAGCTGGAGATGGAATGTCCTTCATACAGATCCCTAGGTTAAAACACATAACATTTCTTAGAGTTTGAGTGCAGTTTGGAAAAAAAATAAGAAAGCGAGAAAAGAGGGGTGCCGGGTCGCGGGGAGCCGGGACAGTGAAAGTCACTGCATATTTGTTAGTGGATCAGTCTCTTCCTTTTCCGCAGTTACGTGTCCTAACATTTAAAGTGTATATGCCATTCTTGGGGAAACATAAATTGATATCATTCAGTGACCCCCTAACAACCTAAAAATACCATAGCTGGCACTCAGTTAGTGCTATACATTGTAAGGTATTAATTAAAACTGGTGCTTTTGTGCTGCAAATAAAAGTAACAGATTAGATTTAAATAGTTAATTTGCTGAGCCTGTAACGGCTTCCCTGGAATCCTGACATTTTCACACAGAAAAAGTAAAGGGAAAGTGGGGAAGTGACCATAGAGCATTCCCCAGCTCCCCATAAATGATAAACTTTTTGTAGCTTTCACCATATTCAAAAAATTACAGTTATAAACAATAATTAAGATAAAAACTGTATCACTTGACAGAAAGAGAGATTGTTTGTAGTCAGTGTGCCTCTCAGCCTTCTCTCGTGCCTTCTCCCTGAAGGGCTGATTAGAATGTAATAATTGGGGATGATAGCGGGAGGAAGACAATTCCATTTAATTAAAGATAATTTATTTTACTTTAAATTGGTGATGTCCCACATGAATAAGAGTAGATTTAGCAGATAGATTTATTAATGGGCACTGACATCTCCGTTGACGTAAAAAGCAAACATTTTCTTTCCTCATTGTTTTTATTGTGTCTCAGCACCTGAAAACTGCTGTCATCTCGCGTCTTCCTGCTTTACACAGCTGTAGACTTTTCCACCAGATAATACCACTACCAACGGTTTATTGGTGAAACCCACTGGAGCCTCTGCTGGACTAAAACACGAGGCCCCGGAGCTTGAAAGGCTGGTTAGGATCTCAGGACCGGTGCCAGAAATGCTGTCTTCTCAAATGACATTCTCTTGTCTGCTCTTTAGTGTATTTAGTTCATGGAGTCACGAATAGAGATTGTAAGATCTCCTTTGGTCTTGATCAGTATTTCTTCCAAGAGAGCTTGCACCTTGCATATCACGGGTAATGAAAAGCGCCCTCCCGGATTCCGTTTGCCCTGCCTAGGTTCATTTCTGACCAGGAATCGTATGGGAAGTGAGGCCCTTGTGTCATATGTTTATTGTTGTTTCATGCAATTGCAAGCAGATCCTGGAGATTAGGGAGATTCGTTAAAGTTAGAAAGTGGAGGCAAGAAATGCATGAGGTTGTCTTCATCTAGTCTCCCCAGCCTGTGATGGTGTTTTCGGTGGTATGTACCTTTAGCAAAATTGTATTTGTAATTCTAGAGAGCCTAAGGAACTTTCCTTCTGCTCCTGGCAGACTGCATTCTGTGTTCCCAGTTCCATTCTGATCTCTTTTGTGTTACCTTTATCCTCTTAAACCTCTGTCCCATTTCTGCAGCCTGCCTTGTGAATTCTGTTTGCAGTCATATCTGTGTACCTACATAGGTACTTCTCGTCTCCAAATGAAATCCCGACCCTCTGAGCACCTCTTTCTCCCCAGGCTTCTCCTTCTGCCTAGAACTTGCTTCACACCAACCCTCTGGTTTTGTTTGCATTCATTTTTCTTCCTACTTTGCTACTCTCACTTTTAGATCCAACTCCTTTATGCTCATTCCCTCCCCTTGCCTCTTCGGGCTTCACTTGAATGTCTTTCTAGCCTTATTTCACAGAAGTTAATTTTGTGTCACCGGCGTCTTCAAAATGAAGGGAAGAAATGAGATCTCTCTTTTCTTTCTTGGGAGGGGCGCAGACTTTGGTGGATTTTTATTTCATTTTGAACTAGATGGATTTATTGTGCCCGGTTTGGTCATTTTACTTTTTCAAATGGACGTTAAATGAGTGGTGGTGTTTTTGCAGCATTTTTATTGAGCCTTGCTTTTCACGTTGCGTTGATGTTTTCCTTCCCCCTCAGCCGAAGCATCTTATGTCTCTGTCCCTTTACCTGGCTCGTTGTGATAACCCAGTCTCTTGGGCCCTTATTTTATCCTTGATTTCTTGACACTTTTATCCATCTCTCTCTCTTCTCTCTCTCTCTCTCTCTTTTTAATTGCTCTGTTACCCTCGCTGTACCTTAGTTTTCTTCTGCAATAAATGTGTGGTACCTTCTCAAAACTCCTGCGAGCAAATAATGCCGGGGAAGAGGCCATTTATAAATAATGTTCTTTGCTGAGCATTGGAGAATTCTGCTTGGATTTTAAAATTTTACTAATTTTTTTTCCCCCAGAGCTGTACAGTCATGATTTAGGATAGTAGGGACCTGAAGGCCAGTGTTCCAATCGATCCTTTCTTGGAAGTGAAAACTCTAAATAAAGAATTTTCTTGGGGGGAAATAACCCAACATTTATAGCAGGTAAATTCAGTCATACCTGTTGGCTGGTCGACTGGTTCAGGCTGTGTGTGTGTGTGTGTGTGTGTGTGTCTCCCGGGAGCAAGATGGCGAGAGTAGAGAGTGATCTCTGGCCAACCACGGTTGTTCTCAGTGGCTCCTGCTGGCCTGGAGGCAAACAGGCACTTGGGTCAGAATGAAGACACACCCCACCTCCGTCCTCCCCCGGTTTCAAGCTTTTTCCTTTCTTTTCTCTCTGCCCCATTCTTTCTCCAGCCACGTCACCATTTCCCAACACTGTACATTTGTCTTCTCTTCTCCTGTTGGCCTTTTTGCTGTCTGATAGAGAGTGTCATCACGTTGGAGACCTTTCCTGTCTCCAGGAAAAATCTGGATGGCAGGCTGTCGTCCACTGGCTTCTCGTTAGCAGCTTCTGTGTCCTCTGGAAAATGTCAGCAATTTTGAAAAACAAGGAAAGGAGAGGACAACCACCATATCCCAAACCGGAAACCCCACTTTGCCTCTGTGAAGAAGGCACGGAGGGAGAGAAGCCTCCTGTGTCCCCGGGAGGAACTGGGAGTGGCGAGAGGGACGCTGCTAAACGTGGTCCAGATGCGGCTCCATCCAGGGGAGGCCTCGCGCTTGGTCATCCCGGCGGCCGGGCTTGTCCCCCCTCCCCCTCTCCTTGCCCTCCTCCCAGTTCCTTCCTAGGCCCTCCCACCCCGAGGCGAGCCCCAGGCCTTGCGGCAGACATCTGCGGGCCTGAGTTCATATATCCAGCATGAAGTTCCCTCTCTCCCTCCTATTATGAATTCTGTGCTGTGGTCCCGCTTGCTCCTTGTCTGTCAGACTGCAGTTCTGATGCTGCCAGCCATGTCCGACCAATCAAACAGCAGCACAGGCTGAAATTTAAACAATGCAGATTCTCAGATACAGGGTTCTGTTGACTGGACCACGAAGGGACAGCAGAGGTAAGGTCCGAGTCTCCCCAGAGTGGTTATCCTGAGCCTGCCTGATCGGACCCCTCGTGAGCTCCCCTGTGTCGCTTGGCTTCCACGCTGCCCACCTGCTTTGCCCTACTTCTTCTTTCCCCTGCCATGCGGCAGGAGTTTCATTTTAATCCCCTGCCCTTGTCACTCTACTCCCCTCGTGCATTCATTTCTCTCTCTCTTGGATCGGTGCTGAGCATCATGAGGAATGGCCCTGCGTCGCCTCTAGGCGGAGGATCCTTGGGAAACGTCCCCTTATCCAGGGATTTTTGTGGCCACACGTTCAGGAAGAAACGACTGCTGAGAATCTGGGCAAAGGGACCCAATGGCCAGGCCTTCTCCCTACCCCTCTGTGGGACTGTGCTCTTTGGGTTGCAAGGATGCTTTTCTTTTTAACTGTGCAGATGTACTGAATTGTAAATGGAGCTCGAATCGTCTTTTGGGGGGGGGAGATGCTTTAATGGGAATAGATATAAATAGACATAACCTAAAGAAGGATGAATCAGCCAATCCTGGAGAATATGGGGGGAAGGAGAAGAGAGTTGGTATCTGCCCACCCCTTACAGTTTGCGGTGTTCGTTCATGAGGTTACTGCTCGCGAGAAAAGACTACTCTATCATCTTTCTCTTCTGCTTTCAGTATTTGGTTGGTCTTTTTATAACTTAGAGTGTTTACAGGATTCTGTACTCCCTGGTCCCATCTGGAAAATATTTAAACTTCATAAGGTCTATAAGACTAAAATATCACATATAATGGGATAGGCAGAAGGAGGAAAAATTAGACCCATTGCGTGTGTTTAGAGTAAGTCGGTTGTGTGTTCAGAAGCGGCCGCTGAAGGAATTGGGGCAGAGAGATGTGTGCGGTGAATGGTCGGGTCCAGAGCTGTACATTTCACCACAGAATGAGCCTTGGTTTGTAAAACTGACATTCTGTTGTGACTTCTAAATCCAAACAAATCTCTGCAAATTTCTGCCTGATCGAGTTAATAAGAAAATACATAGATGCAGAGGCGAGAGCTGCGCGCTACTTGTGGTCTGTCAGTGTCGGTGGAAATAAGAGACGTGTTTCACCTACTGTATTACATTCGTCCAGCCACTGCCAGGACCTCCAGCTCAGCAGGTTTTCTGGATGTTTTTTTCCTTCGATGAAAACAATGGGATGCAGAAAGAGCTTCGGAGAAGGGGACGGCAGATGCGGGACTGGAGTCTCTTGCCTTCTAATTGCCTTGTAATTGGGGAGCGGTTTCCACTTTCCCACTATCTCACTTTCAGGAGAGGAAGACAGATGTGGCTTAGTGGGCACCAGCCTTCTCCAGGCCGGATGTGGCCGTGGGACGGGGAGGTCATTCCCTGCTCGCAGGCCTGTGATCTGCTTCACACCTGTGCTCATTTTTCCCCGTGATCGATGACCTTGTGTTAACCTGGGGTGACCTTTCGCCTTCGCCTGTTCTCTGGGACCGGCTCTGGGCTAGTGGACCCTCCTTTCTCTCTGATTTACAGGTGGTTTCTGGAGCTGCATACACTTGTTTTTCATGGTGCACCGTGCACTTAGCAGCCCGGCAAGACCTGCAATTTCATCCCTCTCAAGGGGCCGAGAAGGGGTTTGGGAGGTGGGGGTGGGGGGTGCGGCGAGAGAGGTTGCTGTTTGCATGTGCTTTTCTATTTTGTGGCTCATATGGTATCAATTACCATTTGATGGCAACGCCAGGCCTGAGGCCCTTTGCATGTTTGTCCTGTGAGAAAGATCTGGAAGAACCGACATATGGTTTTGATTGCAGCAATTGCAGGTTGATAGAATGAACGCAGGGGTGAGGTGGGTGGGTTTTCCTTCCGGCCCTTTCCACTCTGGGTTGCTAATGTGCTTTGCTTGTGGAACTGGTCTTTTCATCATCCAGCCCCTCCCCACTCCCCCCCACAGCCTCCCCTCCCCAGCCCTCTACCACTTTGCATTCCCTGCCCCTGCCTCCTCTCTGTACTTCCAAATCACCGCCAGAAACATGTGGCCCACATTAAGGGACCTTCAATTAAAACAAACAAACAAAAAATTTTGTCCACTCTTGTGTTAGAATCCCAGAGCCGGTCAGTCCATCAGGATGATCAGAATTATACTAAAGTCAAAAAACAAATGGGTGGTGGGAGTGGGTTCTCTCCAGAAACTCGGGACATGTTTTAAAACGGCTATTAGTTCAGGTTGTTAACCATTGAAATGACACTGAAAAATGGCAGCGATAGAGATTGGGGTGTGTGTGTGTGTGTGTGTGTGTGTGTGTGTGTGAGAGAGAGAGAGCGAGAGAGAGCGCATGAGCATTTCATCTAGGATGCCTCTTTGAATTTGTTTGAGCATATGCTGCACACAGGCAGGATTTCTTTGAGGTTCTCTTTTCTTGTGTGTCTCAGGCCATAAACTGGAGGAGCTAGTTGGGGTGCCTAGGTCTATATGAACATTTCCCTTCGGAAGGGAGATGCTGGAGACCCATCTCTCCCATCCACTGCGATTTCTCTCTGACAGTGGGGGGTCTCCAGGGGGAGGCTCCTCATTACTGCTACACAGCAGGGGATCGCATCTGTGAGTTTGCCAAGGGAAGGTCTAATATTGGGGAACAGAAAGGCAAAGAGGGGGAAAGAACACGATAGACACTTTTAATGCTACCCATGAAAATGTTTTCTTTCCAAGTAACATTTTTCTATAATGCTCTCAAATTCACGTGTCGTGTAATCTGTTCTACAGATGGATAGCCATGAGGCTAAGACTTTTTTACTTCAACTCTTGCATTTCAAAATATTACTCACAATTAGGAATTTATATAGTTTTATAAGGTAATTTGGTTTCTCATGAGTGAATGTTTCTATTATCATCTTCCTTCTTTTAAATTGGATACCAATGAACCAGGACCAAAATGTAGAAATATGGTCCCCCCCCCAAAAAAAAAAAAGTTTTTCAAGTGTGAGGTGAATTATTGGTTCTGAAGGCCAGCCATTGAAACTTAGCCATAATACTTGACACACCTCATATTTATTTCCACCTCAGAGCTGATCTTTATCGAAAGGCAGTAAAAACTAAAAACTTTAGTTGTTGACTTAAATTATAGGGAGTTGTCTGTGTGATAGACTCTGTAGATAAAACAGACCATAATTTTACAATGGCAATTGGCTGTTTCCTAAGATATTTGCCCAAGGGTACATTTCTCTTTACCCAAGTAGGTCCTTATAATATACAGATTAGGTTGCTAAATGGTTGTGTCCGTCCGTCCGTCCTTCCTTCCTTCCTTCCTTCTATCCCTTTCTTCCTCCCTTCTGTCTTGATAATAATTGTATTTTATTATTTGGCAATCTTCCTACAGTTTTGTCCTCTGAGCTGTGTTTGAATTCGCAGTAACTAGTGATTAGTTGATGTGCTCTCGTCATGTATTCTAATAGTGGCTATTTGGCTATTGGACTGATAGTGGGCACATATTATGACCTTAAATCACCATATTCAGTCTGACAGTTTAAGACGTAACATTTCTGTTTGTTGCTCATTCCATATTAGCTGCTTTTGAAGACTGATGTACTGAGAAGTCCAGTTTGGTGATTTAAAAAAAAAAAAATTGTTGCTTTCCTGAAATATATGGTATTGAGGACTCATAGCAAAATCATGTCGTGTATGGGCTGTAAACCTGTTTTAGAACTTGTTGGGTCACTTAACAGCAGCTGTGCTGGGGAGATATTTGATTTGAGCAGACTTTTGAATCTTTTTAGCCCTAACCATTCTGGTTTTGAAATGGGAAAATGGAAAAGAGTTTTAGGGAAGAGAGATATCTCAGTTTTGAAAGGCAGCATAGGTAGAAATCTGTCCGTCCCTGCTCAGATTAACTAGCATTCCTAATCTGTCCTCCCAACAGAGGACAAAGAGTCTCATGGGAAATGTGGGTTTATATTTTAGAGACACACTACAGAGGCATGAGATAGTGTTATATACCAGTTCTATGCGTCTTGCCCAGCATTAATTTGGTTTTGGGACTGACATTTAGATAAGTTTGCAGGGGAAGAAACTTTTTTTAAATACAATTTCTTTTTAAAAAAAACTTCGGCTACTTTAAAAACTACTCCCTATTGAAACTTTATTCAGTCTTCTAAAATATTTCTACCTTTTGGAGTATCTTTTTAAATGGTCCAATTTATGTATACACCCATCAGTAATCTAGGCTACAACAGTCTTCATACTTATCAAAGAACAAGAAAGCCTGTTTGGTCAAAAGTCTGAATAAAAGGATCCTCAAACTAACTCATTCCTTGGAAGCAATAAAAATTACGACCTTCCTTTCTTTCTTCTCCTTCCTTCCTTCCTTGGTTTGTAGTCACTCACAAATGGAGAATGTAATATTATGGTGATTTTTTAAATGTGTGTGAGCTGCTATCAGATCACACTTGAATTAGTGTTACTTTTATAAGTTGAGGAAAGCGATTACCTGAGAAGTCCCTAGGAGGATGAAAAATTCTCAGGACTCTTGGAAAAGTGATAACTACTTTCCTCTTTCTAGATGTGGAGACCCCCTCCCTGGCCCCAGATACCATGTTGCAGAACACATTCACTTGATCTTTGAAGAGCTCATCGCCTCTCTTTAGGACCTGTTCTTGTTCATACATTGCAAATATGCACTTTTATGTCCACAAGGAAGACATTACTACCATCTTGAAGAGCAATGTCAGTTAGTAACAGGAAAATGCAAGGTCTGCCAACTGCAGAACTGTACTGACTTTATGCCACCTCCTTTTGAACAAAATTTGAACCTTTGAGTAAAAAATATTGGAGATTTTGATGAGGTTTTTTTTTTTTTTTTTTTTTTAACTATTTGCAAATCATGGCTTCCTGATCCTAGGAGAGGAAAAAAAAAACCTCAAAGGAGAGGCTCAACAGACTTCCTGGACATCAAATAGTTTGCACAAAACAACATTCTGATGACTTGCATGTAAATAAATCAGAAACATATGAATTAAAATGTCTCTCGAAATACATATGGGTTGGAAAATAGAGAGAAGTGCTGAGAAAATGTGTTTTGGGTTTTGCTGAGCCCATGACATTCAAAAAATAGTATGAGACACTGAACAAACACAGGCATGGCTGGGCTTACCCAGCCCGAACATTAGCCTCCCAGTTCAATGGCAAATCGGTTTACCATGTGCCTAAATGTGAGCCACCTTTGGTGTGCTCCCCCACACTTAATTACTAGCAGTTTAAATTTTTTCAATTAGAAACTCAAAAATAGCATCACATTTCAAGAAAATGCAAATCTTAGCATTTTCTCACTCAGTTGGTGCACAGCAGACTTTTTAAGAAAAGAACACAGATCATTTCACCTTTAGGAACAGTCATACTGGGTATGGCCCTCTGTGGCATGACTGGTGTGCAACAGAAGGAAAGCATCATTATTTAAAAAAAAAAACAAAAAACAAAAACACAACCACACAACTATCCCTGGAATTGATGTTGCCCATTAAATCAAAGTGATTAGCTACTGTAGGTAAAACTCTCATGGAGATACATGGTACCCTCTCTTGACATTAGCTGGTAGCCCAACCACAGGCTACCACACTCAGAGGTCCTATTCTTTTTCACTCCTGAGCTATGTGGCCTTCTCTGTAGGTGGTAGGAGTTTGCCTTCTCTTTTCCACAGTGTACTATAGATAGCCGACATTAGGAATTCGAAGTCCTGAGACAATTGCAAAGACCTTAGAGACCTCTTATCTTCTCCTCTCCATATCTTGTTCTTCAGCATCTGGCTTTAAGTACCAGGTGGCACTACAGGGGAGTTTAGGGAACAAAAACAGCTGGAGCTTCAGGCTTTACCCACTGAAGGCAAGTCATGGAAGTGTCCTTGGACAAAATCTTTAATCTGTTCTTTGGACTAGTGCCATCATCTGAGATTACCAGTTTAAAGTTTTAGAGAGGGTGGGTTTTATTTTATAGGGAAATGAGTTTGGTTGTTTTAAAATTAAAAAAAACCCAAACATTTTAAAGTACTTTTCCTAATTCCTCCACTCAGATGGTGGTAAGAAACTTCAGTGCCTAACATGAGTAAGGTACTAGAATATAGCTCTGAACAAGACAGACATGAGATAGACAAGGAAGTAGACAACTCCAATGTAGTTTGAAAATGCACTGATGGGGGAACACAGACTGCTAGGGTTGGACACAGGAGGGGCGCCTGTCCCACATTTGGCCTGGAGGAAGCAGGGCCCAAGAATGAATGGGTATTAAGCAAGCAAAATGCTGGATCCAGGAAGAGCACGGCGTATACTGTTGCCTGAAAGTAGTTCAGATGACTGGAGCTCATGGTGCCGAAGACAGTAGGAAGAGATGGGACTGAAAAGGTCAGCAGTGGCCAGATCATAACGTGCCTTGTGTACCCCATTAGGAAGTGTAGATCTTATCATGACTGTAATAAGGAGCCCTTCAAGGCGTATGTCCTAGAGGTCACTGAATTTAAAAGTCGAGAGGGATAGCAGGACGACCAGGAAAACCCGGTCAGAGAAGCCAAGGGAAGCAAATCTGACTGGAAGGAAGAAGTAGTCAACAGTGTCAGAGGTCGTTGAGAGAAAAAGATGACCTTGGGCATCTTGACCTGGGCAGTAGCCAGGAGCTCTTGAGCAGTTCTGCTGGGGTAGTGGGTGTGGAGGGAAAGTAAAGAAGTGGAGAAAGGGCACCACCAGCTGCTTTTCCATCATCATTGTCACTGTCATTGCCATCATCATCATCATCACCTGAAAATGAGCATCAGGTATCTTATCTACCCGACAGAGTGAAGGAAAAGAGAATGAGACACACGCTCCCCCAGGGAACTGGAACGTATTTGGGAAAACACATCATAAATATAAAACAGAAGATAGCAACACAAGATAGAAGACATGCAAAGGGGGAAATGAGCCCCTGCAAACCAATGAGGTGAAACAGATCTGAACAGAACTATGAAAGAGCAGGACAATCCGATGGCAAGATGGAAAGGGAGAGCTTTTAACAAAGTGGGTGCACCTTGATTTATAGTCTGAGTCCTGCCTCCTTTTCACAGTTTAGTCTGTTTGGGGGTTCCTATCGGACGGAAATGGTAGAAAACACCATTAAAGGTGAGGTGTGCTCTGAACCTATCTGTGACTTCTGTTTAAGTGTCTCAACCTCTTTAGGAAAATTAAAGTCGCAGACTGACTCTCTGTGGTAGTTTCATGCAGTCTTTGTTTTTAAAAGGTGGACAGAGCAACTAAGGAACAGATACCACAAGTAGAGCAAGTCAGCGATATTCATAAATTTGACACAAGTTCCTTGAGACGTTCTGCGCATCCAGTGCTGAATGTCTGTGCAGTGGCCGTGTATGATCTTACCCATGACGTGTTATCACCACGCGATGTCCTCTTCATAGTAAGAGGCCAGGGGCTCAGCCTCATGGGCAGTACCTTCAAGAAGCCATTCGTGATTCAGAGGACAGTTTTTCTCTACGAAGATACTTGAGGTATAGCTCTTTAAGGCCCTTCAGTGCTAAAAATCTGCTGTGTAAACTTTTAGACGAAGGAAGGAATTGGTCCTCGTTTACTTTGGCTATTTCTCTTGTTTGCTTAGTGACTATTTCTTGGGCACCTGCTGTGGGCATCCTCCGCCCCCCCCCCCAGGAGCCCATCATGTTTCCCGGGAGGAAAGACTTCTATACTTCATAAAATTTACACATTTCTAAGGTAAAGTGCTGGGAAAGTTTAGAAGATGAAATATGTTTGATGAAAACGTATTGAGCTCATTCTTTGTGAAAGGATTTTGGTCCATGATCCCGTCTGTGTTACATCATTAGTAGCCTTCCTGATTGCACCTGTTAGAAACAAGCGCTGAATAGGTTGTTCACATATCAAGAGGTTTTCCACTAAAGAAAACAGACTCGTCACCATCAAAAATATGTCAAGCATCATCAGGGTGCCAAACCTGCTATACAAATGAGATACCTGGAGGTCCCTATTTTTTCAAGGTGCTTTCTCAGCACCATGATCTTATTTGTACCACATCTCTGTGTAGCAGCAGATGTTATGATCTCTACTTTCCAAATAACTACCATAAGATTGAAAGAGAGGTTAAGGACCTACCTGTAGTTAATTAATGAGCAGTAGAACCAAAAATAGAAAGACGGTCTCTTGCTCTTAGAGCACATTAGAGACCATTGTTTATAGCTAGTTAACTCACTTAAAATATTTTGGCGATGAGGAAGAATCACTAAGTTCATCTTTTTTCTTTTAAACTTCTTAACTGATTTATTGAGATATAATTGATACACAACAAATCATACATGTTTGAATGTACAATTTGATAAGTTAGGCATATGTAGGCTCCCATTAAGCCGTAAGTTATCTTGGTAGAATGAAGAGCACTGAGTTTGCTGACAAAGAGATCATGAGTGAGAAATCAGTTTTTATTTCAGTGGAAAGACTGCTCTCCTGAGAAGGCTACGTTATTTGCCTAGATTTTCCCTCTAGCACCTGATGACAAGACATACTGCTTAAGAAGTTTGACCCTTCATTAGTTCTCTACTACCAGAATACCATCTCCCTGCAGATGGGCCCTCATTAATATTTTTTGTGAAGGACAGCATGAAGGTTAGGAGCCTGCTTACTGTGTTTTGTTTTGTTTGCATTGGTTGATGTGCAATTCACATGACATAAAACTAACCATTTTAAAAAGAACAATTCCTCGGTATTTGATACATTAACAATGTTTAGCAACCACATCTGTCTAGTTTCAGAACATTTCCATCAGGCCCAAAGGAAACCCTATACCCATTAAACAGTTCCTGCCGCCGTGTTCTATAAACCTGTAATTTTATCACAGTATACACAAATATACATGCACACAGGCACACACAAACACACATGGTAGACACTTAATCCATCTATCTAGAGATTAGGAAATTCCAGATCTACCTATGATTAGGAAATTTTCCAGACAAAGGACCTAATATATCATACTTATATAAGCAAAGGGCTATTTAATGGATTTTTTCCCATCAGGTAGAAGAAAAAAGGAAGTATCCCTTGCTTCTTTTTAACATTTCTCTGTATTTCTCTTAAGTTCTCACTTAGATAATAATTTATCAAGGAAGAAAAAAAGTCAAAAATCAATTAGGGGCCTTTTATTATGCAAAATTCCTCTTCTTGTAAAAAATTCCCTCATTAATTTCATCAACATTGAGAATTTTAAACTGCTTCCTTTATCGTAATATTAAGCAATCATCTGGATTTTACATTTCTAGTTTTGAAGATTCAAATTTATTGAATGAAGTAATTTAGGTATCAAAGGTTTCATTTCTTAGATAAACATCAAAGGAACATTCTTTCTGTAATTTTTATTGTCAAAGTAATTACTGTTGTTTATCTTTATTTATACCCTTGTTAGTCCAGAAAAATATTTGAGGTAGCCACAGATCTTTAAACCATGTATCTTTAAAATTAAGAAAAATTAGATCAGATGAGAAAAGTGTCTGAAATTCAAATATTAGAGAAAGTCAACTTAATTATATATTTTTTTGAGTGAGAGAGAGAGAGAACGCAAGCACGCACAAGGGACAGAGAGAGAGGGAGAGGCGGACTCCCCACTGAGCCTGGCGCCCAATGCAGAGCTAGATCTCATGACTCTGAGGTCATGACTGAGCCAAAACAAGGTCTGACGCTTAACCGACTGAGCCACCCGGGCGCCCTTTAATATTTTAAATGTTCCTGAAGAGGAACTGCTTATTGGTGGTAATTTGTTCTTCTACTGCCCAGTTCCCTTTAAGGAATATTATTTCCCTTCTTTATTAAGCCCATACGTCCTCAAGAAGTCTTTGAATAGGGGCGCCTGGGTGGCTCGGTGGTTTAAAGACTCTGCCTTTGGCTCAGGTCATGATCCCAGGGTCCTGGGATCGAGCCCCACATCGGGCTCTCCGCTCAACAGGGAGCCTGCTTCCTCCTCTCTCTCTGCCTGCCTCTCTGCCTACTTGTGATCTCTGTCAAATAAATAAATAAAATCTTCAAAAACGAGAAGTCTTTGAGTAACCTTGGATAATTCTCTTTACATTTCTTTGGCATAAACATTTTGTACAAATACTACTCATTTACATATGTCTTCAAGTTGCTTATTGTATATCTGAGGTCTCCCAACTGGGTCCTGATGACAATTCTAGAGACCTTTTTTTTTTTTTTTTTTTTTTAAATATACCAAAGTCCCTAGCCTTGTGCTAGCTAAAATCTCTGTTCACATCAGTGAATATCGCTGACTGATTTTACCTGAAAGTGCCCTGCACGTGAGAGAGGGGCGGGTCCTTGGATGGATAACAGATAAGGAGGTGGCTGGTTAGACAGAGATACTGAAAATTCATATACTTTTTTCTTTTCATTGCCGTCTGTGCCACAGTCTTATATTTGGTAATTGTTTCATGCTTTTGTTTTCAGTTGAAAGGAGTTAGGGCCATATGTTTTGGCAGAAGAAAGACAATTTGTGATTTTTTCCACCTCTGTGAAAGGGAGGTTGGGGTCATGAATGTACAGTGTACCATGGCGAGGATTCCTGTTCAGAACTTCACCAAATTGGAAACTCACTATTCATATAACACTCTCAGTAAGCAGAAGATGATGACATCTGTTTGAAGCATCAGATGTTAAGCTCGATGCTGCAAACTACAGCATAGAGTTCATCTTTAACTCTAGTTGACAGTAGTAGATAGCATTTACTAATATAAAAAATTAGCTCTCTGGATTCCTTAGACCATAGGTGATTTGGAAGGACATTCTGATCAAGTGCTAACAATTCTGACTTGGGATTTGGAATGAAAAAAAACCAACATAGATCATAGCCCGCCACCTCCTGTCCCCATCCAGTTCCTGTAAAAGCTCTCTCAGCTTTTGTCTCCTACTATGTAAGATGGCTGAGGTGGGCGACTGCTTGGATAGATAATCTATCTCAAAATTATTCTTAAATAAGATGATGGAGACAAATTTTTTTTTTAAGATTTTATTTATTTGAGGGAGAGAGCATGTGTACAGTAGAGACCGCACAAGTCGGGTGGTGGGATGGAAGGGGAAGCAGGCTCCCTGCTGAGCAGGAACCCAATGCAGGGCTCCATCCCAGGACCCCGGAATCGTGACCTGAGCTGAAGGCAGATGTTTAACAGACTGAGCCACCAATGTCCCAAAAAGTCTTTATAATTTAAAACATTACAAAGATAGGAACTTTTTATGATGACTAATTATAGAATAAGACCAAATTTCCTTTTGTACTGTTAAGTTCATGGCGAAGAAGGTGTCTGGAGAAGTACATATCCCCCTTGGTGAACTGTTTCTTTGATCATTCTTCTTGTCTTTGCAATATCAGTTAGAACCTTGGTCTTACTATCTTTTTTTTTTTTTTTTTTTTTTCTTGCTTATGTCTCTGCTTTTGAAAGGGTCATTCAGCTTTGGTCTGACACAGTTTTCTCTCTAATTCTTCTGGCTTCCTGGGAAGGAATGTTGACTTAGGCTCTCTGGCCCTCTGTGCTCATTATGCACACAGGCAGTCCTGAAGACCCTGGATTAGAGGAATAGGAATAGCACGTTTAGGTTGTGCAAGGTCAAACTATAACATAGTCAGTGTTTTTCTTTGGTGGTTCTTCTCCTTCTTGTAAAGCCCCCCTGTCCCTTTCTGCCCCCTTCACTTTTTCTCTCATTCTTTCTAAAAAGTACTTCTTGAGAAAAGATCTGAGACCTCATCATGTTGAATTGTAATAGCTCCCGGCAGAAGATAACATTTTCTGATGATTGGAGGTATGTTGAAAAGTGGGTTTGTGACTGTGAAGGTTTTTCCAGGGACGTAGGATTTTATCCCTCATGGTAATATTCATGACAAAGGTCTGCAGCATTGAAGTTATATGTTCATTCCAATGGAATCCAAAATTATTTGAGCTTAGATCCCTTCTTAAAAGACAAGCTTATTAACGTCCATTGAAGGATGTCAACTCTAGACTTCAGGCATCAACCTATTGGCCTTGGGCTCAAAGGGGAAAGGGTGGAGAATACTCTTAGAAAGTATGGGCCATCATAGGTCACTGTCTCCACCTCCTCACACAAGCTCAGCCCTCAAACATAGAGAAGAGCACTAAAATCTGTTCTGGCAGAACAATGAATGTTTCTCTCTATTTTATGATGTTATCCTTAGTTTGGCGTGTCTCTTGTATTCATTCAAATACATATTTTCATAATATTGGTTAAATCTTGTTGTTTCTGTGGTTGGTGGTAGTCAATTCTGTTGAGATGGGATATGATCTGTTAGAAATAATGAGCAATCATGAATTTGATGTTATGGGGCAGAGATCGAAGTCCTTCAGTTACATCCGGTTAAGGGTTAAAATAACTAGGTATCGTAACTGATAGAAATTGAAAGTCGTGTTCTTCTTAACAGTACCTTTAATTTCTGATGAGCATTCAATAAATAAAAGCTTAGAAACAAATTGGTTAGGTGTTTGGAATATATTAAAGAATTGTGATGCACTTAACAGTTGCATCTACGAGGGTCCTGAGCCTGTGAGACCAAGTCCCACATGAGTAAGTAACTGAAGGAATGCAACCAGGAAGAAGTCGGGTTTCACCTGGACCAAATTTTATGCAATTAAGTGTTTCAAGAGATCTTTAGCCAGGTGTAACTTAATCAGTTTAAGGCATTCTCAGCTAGGGCCAAGGTACTCAGAATGTTGGCAGTGGGCATTCCTGTGATACACCACGTTGAAAGTAATAGCAAACATTCAGCGTCTGCTGACGTCGTGCCAAGAGCAAGAGAAATGCAGGTGTAAAAATAAAAAGAAGTATTTGGAGCCAGAGGCTAGTACACTTAGATGGAACTATATTAACTAAACTATACTAACTAAACTGGAATGCTCGATGTTGTAATGGGGTGCTTTTTATCAGTTGAGTGTCTTGGTTTTGAGGCCTGGGTCTGGTTTCACCACTAAGTGCCCCCGTAACCCACAGCAGGTCACTCGCCTTCTTTCCGATATCAGTATTATTGAACAAGAAGGATGGACGCGGCACTCTCAGCCACCTGGCTGCTAGAAGGTCAGGGCGTGGATGTACGAGGCCCCGGATTCACAGAGCTGGGTGTCAGTAGGAGTCCACGAACACCCTGGAGAGAATTCTTAGCTATTAAGAGATAATGTTGTAGAATCGTGGTTACAGCTCAAACTCTGAAACAAACCTACGCAATGTGCCCAGTGCGCCACTTAACGAGCTGTGTGGCTTTGAGTGAGTTATATAACGTCTCTCTTAGAGTCCTTATTTATAAAACTGTTTCAATAATCAAACAGCACTTTGAGTGTACAAAGTGAGTATATGTACTTTTTTTTTTTTTTTTCCTGGAATAGTGTCTGGCATGTCCTAAGTCAAGTGTTATCTGTTTTTTATCTTTGTCATGATTTTTGTCATGCCAAGGGTGACAAGAGCGTGAGGCTGGCAGGCATTGGGACCAGGTCCTTTTTTGCTTCTAGAGAGCATTAAGCGATGATACCATAATACATGACTTCCTTTCTTTGTTTCTAATTGGCAACTCTGTGCACGCATCACTGAGATGGTTGTAGGATAATATGTGAAAACAACTAAAAATCTCAAATGTTCTATATCACAGTACACCTGTGATATCACAGTAGCCTAAGCTCCATCATACCTCTCCTATTTGTTTTACTGTCTTAGGTTTGCAATGATACCACATTGAAAATCTTTCTAAAATAACAGGATACTGTGTAGATTTAAATTACACTAATATTATTGTACAACTATTAGTACTTCTTAGTGCTTCTTTAAAAAAATCGAAGCAGGGTTTTTTTTTTTTTTTTCTCCCTTGTGAATTTTTATACATCTCAAAGGCTACCTGGACTCATTTTAGTTTTAGGGTTTGAAATTTGATTGGGGGATTTGAAAAATACACTATAGCCAGCTGTATAAAAAAACACAAGAATTATCCTGACCTTTTTATTTGAGGAAAGAACAATGTGGGCTGCCTGCCCATAAAGAGCACCAAGTTTTTCGTAGCGCCTGGGGAGCTTGCATGCAAGAGGCACATAATAATGGGACCAGCTCACCTTTTCGCTGCGTAATCGCTGATCTTGCCATAGGTTGGGTGCACTTCTAGAGAAATGCGTTACCTGCAGCCCACCACCTGCGCCTGCTTCCCCAGCTCTGGGGCCCGATCCCTTAAGCATCACTCAACGCCCTTCTTCTCCTTCCTGTTGTTGTGTTTGGGGACTTTGTGATGTCTGCCCGTTACAGAATTTGATCGGTAAAGATACGAACAAAGAAGGGAGTGAAAACTTTTACAATTTTACTACTTCTTCACACAGAGAAGGAAGTTTGGTGGCTGAGAAGAGTAAAACTCTTGTCTCTAGTTCCTTTACAGGATGTAGCTTCAGATTTCCTGTACTGCTCTGATCATGTACAGGTCATCAAAACTGAGCTGATTCTTTAGAAGAATGGAAAAATGCGTGTGATGTTTGTGATGGGGGCGCATGGATGTGTGCTCAAAGTGATGTGTTCTAAATATATTACATGCTGGGGGTGCCTGGGTAGCTCAGTCAGTTAAGCGTCTGTCTCTTAATTTCGGCTTCCGTCATGATCTCAGGATCATGAGATCAAGCCCCACATCAAGCTCTGCGCTTAGCGTAGAGCCTGCTTAAGATTCTCTCTCTCCCCCTCGTCCTCTGACCCTCCCCCACTCCTACTTGTGCACATGTGCATGCACGCTGGTGTGCTCTCTCTCAAAATAAATACATGAAATATTAAAAATATCTATATTATATACTTAAGGGATTTCTTTTAGGGGGATCATATACATATTTTTGTGATGAATAGAGCAGAGTGAACTCAGGTAATTGCTTCTTAGTGGGAAAAATAGGAATATCATATACACTAATGCTACATTTTATACATGTAGATAATTGTGATTTTTTTTCCCGACTACCTATAAAGAGAGTTTGGGGGTGGGAACCTTCTTACCAGAAGTGATTTTAGGGCATTTAGAACTATTTGGTTAATTCCTGTATAAGCTTCATGATTTCAGTAGCCTACGACCTTTGAAATTTTCCATTTATAACTTAATATCCATCAGTTTTTCAGTATACTTCAGACATTTATATGTTATCTCTAAAAAGATTTCCTATTTATGTGACAATAATGCAAATTCGTCTTCAACCATCCCCTGGAAATGAAGTAGGATTTTTCTATCACTAAAAAGCATTCCTTTACTTGAATCCACTGTATGGAGAATGGTGTATGAATACACTAGGTGAATAATTTTTATTCCTGGAGTCTGCTGTTGGTTTTGGTTTTTTGCACTCTCAGATTATTTACTGCCTGACTGTTCTATGCCCTTGAGCATTATTAACTGCCTTTAAACCTTATAACGTACTCAACTCTGTTACTTGAATCTGTTTATTAACCTTTTATGCCATTTTACTGCCCATTAGAATATTTAAGTTATAAAGTTTTAAAAAGACTTTTTAGAAAGGAGAGTGCCAAGAGGACTGGATACAAAATCAGGGTCTTACCCTGGGCTCTGTCCAGGCCCTTGGGTAAGTCCATTAACCTCTTTCTTTGCTCATTTGTAAAGTAAGATCGCAAGCACTTGAGCTTTAAAAATATGATGCCAAAAAGCAGGACAGAGGCCGCACGTGGAAAAGTATCATGAAAAGAGAAAGGAGCATCTGTGAAGCAGTCATATAAAAAAGATTAAAAAAAGGAAAAGAAAAAGTAATAAAAATGAAGTGAGAGGAGAATAGAGGGACCCAATTACCAATAATGTGAAAACACGTGATCAGAAAAACTTAAACATCTGTTCAACTTCTATCATCTAGAAAAAGTGATCACACCACGTCGAACTATAATTCCTTTGCCAAAGACACGAGGGGCCAAGGACAAAATTGCAGTTGAAGGATTCCTTTTGCTTCCTCCATCTCCAGAAACCCAGAGTCACAGACACTCTTGCCTCGTGTTCCACTTGGTACAATTTGCAGGAATTTTGGCAGGTGGTTGTAAAAGGACTTCAAAAAATATGTCATAGTACAAGAACTCTAAACATAATAAATAAAACTAAATGTCCTACCCTTCAGTAGCATCAACATTTATTAACACCAGCTGTATGCTAGGGACTAGGGATACCTGGAAATGGCCTCTCCGACTCGTCCGCCAAAAGAGTTCTTGCTTTTGCAGCCTAAAGGGAATATCAAATCTCAAATGAGCTGGCATTATTGTCATAGCTGCTCTAACAGAGGGTGACATACACGGCTCAGTAGGACTTTTTACAGACAAGCACGACTCTAGGCCGGTGCTTCCAACAGAACTTTCTGCCGTAGTGGGAAAGTTCTATGTTGGTGCTATGCAGTATGGTAGCCAGTGGCCGCATATGACCATTGAGCACTTGGCTACTGTATCTAGTGTGACTAAGGGAATGGATATTTAAACTTTATGTACTTTATTTAAGTTTAATTCAAATAACTATATATTAGTAATGGCTACTTGACTGGATAGCCCCATTCCAAACACTTTTAAAAGTAGCTATAAGTCCTGACTAGCACTTACAACAAGATGTGAGTAATACTACCATTTACAGAGTGCCCACAACTGATTAAGAATTACGCTTGACACGTAGGATCTCTAACACTCACAAAAAGATTAACCTTGTTTCACAAGTGAGAAAACGAAGACTCGCAATATCACCAGCCAGCTCACAATTACTTGTGAGAGCTGGAATTGGAACCCAGCTAGTCTGCTTCCAGAGCTGGGTCGTTTCTGCTATGACGCCAAGTCTTTTTCTGAATTCTCTGGAGATTGCCTCTTTTAAGTACATCTATCCCCTCTTTATGGATCAGTTGGCGATGTACATTTACCTTGGTTACATGGCACAATTATAGGGTCCACACTCACTCTTCTGAATATGGAGGTATCACTGCCCCTGCGCCCTTCATTTCTCTTACTAGAACCCACGTCTTTCAAACAAAAATTTTCAGAGTTGAGGGTCCAGCCCCATTGCCTGAGTAGTGAGCTGATCCCCCTCCAAATACTTTTCCCCAATTGATGCTGGGAAGCATCAAAGCATATGCCTACCTTTGTGAATGCTTGGCATTTGACTGTTTTCCTGTCATAGTTTAGAATATTTGTGAAATCTGCCAAGGTCTAAACTACTAAGTGAGCCTTGCTAGCACATGGGCACCAGAGACATAATTTAGCTTTGTTATTTTCCACCCATCGTGGAGCATACAGCAACTCTCTTTAAGAGTCTGAAAGTCTCGACTACAATGTTCCAGTTAGTCTGAACTTTTTCTCTTTGCAAATTCTATACTCCGATGGTACTTGCAGAATCCCAAAGGGGTAGTAATGGTAAGGAATGTCAAAGGTGAATCGTGTATCCTACTAGTTACCATCCAGCCTCCCTCAGTTCCATACCTCGTGACACAGGACCTGTAGCCACTTCTCTTTGTCCCCTCAGAGCTTAGCTCCCCACTTGAGGAAGCAAGTAACATTACTACAGATTGGTTTTACTATGAACATGAATTATCACATTTTATTTTCTTAAAAAGTGATAATGAAATCCCCAAAAGAATATTTCTCTAAACCGTGGTCAAAGTACAGCCTTGTGTTGATAGTTTAAAAAGACCACTTCTTTCTTTTTTTGCTTTTTAAGAACAAGGAATTGCTTTTTATGGAAAGAATCTAGACTCTGACGACCCATTTAAATGCTGCCTTCACCACTAGATTAATGGTTAATGTAGAAAAGGTGGGTTAACGTTCCTGAGTCGCATTTTTTCAGATAATAAAAACAGTAGCAGCACAAGATTAACCCTATTGTCTGATTTTTTTTTGTTTTTGTTTTTGTTTGTTTGTTTTGTTTTGGCTTTTTTTTTTTTTTTTTTTGCATGCTTAATACGTGCCACATACTCTTCTAGTAGTTTGATACACAACATACCTTTATTCTCATAAGAACTATGCATAGCAGGCTCTGCCATTCCCATCTTACAGGTAAGAATCTGGAGGCCAGACAGGTTAAAGGAACAGGTCCAAGGTTGTCTAACTGATGAATGGTGAAACTTGCGGTCACACCCAGGCTGGTCTGGACCAATGCAATTGATCTCTACTATACTTCAGCCCTGTGAGATAGGAATGATGCTATTCATAATAACGATCTTGTATGACCCTTAGGAAAACCAGAAGTAGAGTGTGTAGAGCTCCTTGCAGGAAAGCTATTCTACAAGAGACTCTAAACAATTGGCTCATTGTTATTTTTGAAATCTTCATAAGTGAAACTGATATGCCAAGACAGATAAAAATGAGAACATCAAGGGGAAAGGTAGAATATGCATTCTGCTCCTTTCATTTTGCAGATTTGCTTGGTTTTCTTCTGGCCTAATAGGCAGAGATTCTATTTAAAAGAAGGTATTGTATTATTTCTCTGATGACTAAGCAAAGGAGAACCAGGAACATTGGATGGAACAGCTAACGTAATAGAGTAATTCTTCTCAGATTACAACATTTAATATATAAAATGAAAAAATATGTATTTTTAATTTTTTATCAGTTCAGGGTTTTGGTGTTATCTGGAGAGATTGGTTAAACTCGGAATTTCTATATTTATGATTTTGAAATGTAAGAGAAAAGATAATGGTGCTAAATTTGGGCATAAACCATACTTTGCTATTAGCTCCCCATGAAACTTTTGTTCCACAAGCAGTTCATGAAAAGAGCAGTAGCCTATGAGCTTTGGCCAAGTTTCCTCATTTCCAATTCTGCAACAAAAATTTCACCCTTCTTTGGTTTCTCTAGTGAGAGGAATAAGAATGCAAAAGTCACCTTCATCTAAGCTACCTTATCAGAGAAAAACTAAGTATAGATCTTTGTTTCCCTTTAGACTTATTCTCATGTTTCAGAGGTAGGGTCACTTCAGTACACTGAACTAGAGTTTGGGACTTTTCTTTCATTTTTCACTGGCCTGATATTTTAAGATTAGTCATTAAAATGACTCCAACTATTTGGAGATATCTGGGATGTTTATCATTGTCCTGTTAAATAAAAAACTATTTTAGTTAACAAATACTTGTCATCTTTCCGGTTACCTAAAATAGTAATAATCAAAACTAATTGGATGTGAGCTTTTCTTATTGAATTTAGTATCTCGATTAAATACATTATTGAAACCCATACTTTAGAGTCTTTTCATGGAGAAATTGGCAAAAGAGTTGACTGAAGTGAAAAATAGCAACGCAGCTTGCTGGTCATCCAGGTTATTAGAGATGAAAACATTAAGGATAAAGTGAAGGATGAATGTTATGATCAGTCTGTTTTCGTAAATATCATCTTACTGCTCCACCACTATCTTTAAAGAAAGAGCAACTGCTTGTTGTGTATGTCAGGCAAATTGCAAATTTTTTTTTTTAAGATTTTTATTTTTATTTATTTGAGAGAGAGACAAGGAGAGAGAGCATGAGAGGCGAGAAGGTCAGAGGAAGAAGCAGACTCCAGTTGCTTAACCAACTGAGCCACCCAGGCGCCCCACAAATTGCAAATCTTGAATGGTGGCTTTCACCATTCCATTTTTGAATGCCTTATAATTAAAATGAGGGGGGAGCTGAACCAAATAAATTTTTTAATTCCTTCTATTTTTAAAAAGGATAGGGGTGCCTGGCTGGCTCAATCGATAGAGCGTATGACTCTTGATCTCGGGGTTTTGAGTTTGAGTCCCATATTGGATGTAGAGATTTCTTAAAAATAAAACCTTTTAAAAAAGTATAATAGTTCTGTTCATGGATTACATTTCTATAAATAATTCTGTAGGCTGCTCACCTTAAAAATAACTTTTGTGATGGGAAAGATGGACTATGTTAAATGGAAAGAGAATAACATTTTACCTGATCCATAAATTTACAGTATAATGAAAATTTGTAAAATATGCAGAAATTGCCTTTTTTCTATAAACGTGGCCTATTTTTTGATAATAAGACTTTCCTGTTATCTAAAAAGTGTTCATTTGACCATAACACCAGAAAAATAGAAAGTATATAGTATAATATATCCTAAAAACTTTGTAAACCCATAGATATTTGTTATGCTGGTGGTGCTTACGAATTTGGGATGAGTGATCTTACTCTCAGATCTTTGAGTTTGATCGTAATTCATAGTCCAAGAGCCTCCTTGTACGTGGGCAGAATTACCAAAGATTTATCCTTCTCTCCCGGAAGAAATATCAAGTAATTCTGCCCACATTGGGGGAAAAAGGTGAACCTTGTTAGGTGCCCTTAGATCGTATTGACGCAATCATAGGCATATTTAAAGATATTGTCATAGAGGAGCGCCTGGGTGGCTCAGTTGGTTAAGCAACCACCTTCGGCTCAGGTCACGGTCCTGGAGTCCCGGGATCGAGTCCCGCATCGGGCTCCCAGCTCCATGGGGAGTCTGCTTCTCCCTCTGACCTTCTCGCCTCTCATGCTCTCTCTCACGATCTCTCTCTCAAATTTAAAAAAAAAAAAAAAGATATTGTCGTAGAGTATAATTAAAATTAAACTACATATTATCCTAAAGAACTTACTCAAATTGTTTTAAAATATAAAGTGATTTCATAATATGTGTCAGAGTTTATTTTCAGCTTTATAGTAAATATGCTGATCTCTAAAATTTGGGACTGACACATAGTACACTTAGCTTGTGTTAATACCAGCTGTCCCAAATCGCTGTCCCGCTAGTAGCCTGGACCATAGGTACATGGTGGTAGGTAGAGTAGCTGTATCGAATGAGATATTCTAATTTTCAATTTCCCATTTTCCTAGACAGTAATGTTTATTTCATGTTTTTAGCCTACTCTCAAGACCTTCTCTAAATACATCCAGTAGTATTTTCCGAACTAACTGTTTATTAGCTGTATATAGTTCTCAAGAAAATACTGGGTTTTGCATGACAAAACTTTAAGGATATTGATTTGTTTGGAGATTTCCTGGCTTAAGGTTTATTCTTTGTCTCTTAAAGAGGCTTAAAAAAGATGTCTTCCTTCTTGTAAGCCCTGTGGAAACAGAAGCAAATAGACATTTATATATTGAAAATTCAAGGAGAATTACAAGATAAAATGAAATATAGCCCACGAAATAGGGGCTTGTCTCCCTCCTTGACTGCAGAAAACCCTTGTTTTCTAACGTGTGCCTGGATTCTTCTGGTTTGTTTTTGTTTTGTTCCGTCTCCAGGACCTCCCAATTTTCAAGGGCACTGTGGGGCACATGTAGCATTTATTTGATGTATGTATGTGTATGCATATTTTCCCACATCTGTCTCTGTGGACCTATCCTTTGTGAAATCCTAAACCTTGTATTAATGCTTAGTTTGTGATTCATGGTGTTCTGAGAGCAATTATATAATTTTTCTGAGGGTGTTTATTCGGTGCTCTGTTAAAAAAAAAAAATGGGAGTATTTTTTGGTAACTCTGCAGTTGCCTTTTTATTGGTGAATTTCTCTTTCTTTTACTGTGACCTGAGAATATCACTGTAGGCTCACTGCCAATTTTGTGAGCCGCTGCCTGCTTCAAAATGGAGGCAGGAAGGTATCCATTTTCATCAAGAGGGTGACAGTGTTTCAGTCTCTCCGACCATCTGGAGAGAGGAACTTTCGGAGCAAAAGAAAATAGGGATTTGAAAAAATTATATTTAGCAGGAAAGGCAGGGGGGGGGGAAACCAATTAAAGTTAAACTATACCTTATGAATTTATGCTTTTCGACTATGCTGCCTCCTTTAGAGGAAACATAAACAAGAAAATACACAGGCTATTTTTATAAAGGACTGGTTCCCCAAGTCTCATGAGTATTAGTAAACGAATGTTCCGTAAATTAGGATTTTGGCACACTTTTTTAAGTTTATTGCACACACAAATGTAATAAGAACTATAAAGGGGTGCTCCCCCCGCTTCCTGTGTACATACCGATTGTTGGTGGTCTATGTAGATCTGGGCTTTTAATGGTCCTTTTCATTTCATGCATCTCTGCAAAAAGCTGACACTATGGGAATTTAATATTCCAAGATGTATTTGTCACTTTCTGTGGTCTGGATAGCACATTCGTTTTCTCTGTCTCTGTCTCTTTCTCTCAGATGTGAACATTTTAATTGAAAGGTAGAGTAAAAGGGAGAGGCTTAATGCGTGCCCTTCTGTTTGCACCTTTCATGACCTCAGAGGCCATCTATGTTTTTTTTTTTTAAAAAAAAAAAAAAAAAGAAAAGATGCTTGGCTAGGACAAGCCTATGGGTATTATATAATATATTTAACTAGACATAATTTGCAGTATTCTTGCCTACAACTGGAAAATATCCCCCGCCCCTGGTCTTCCAGTCACACAAATCCACTCAGCATTTTTGTTGTTGTTTTTTGCTTTTCTGTGTTCTGAAAGGGGTAGTTGTTGTAGGGTTTGGTCAGATTTGGAACGTACATGGAAATGTAGCATTTTGTGCCTGCTTCTTAACACGTAATGGATCTTGAGGTGCTTCGGTCAATGCAGCAAGCAACACTAAATTGTCTGTCCTTTCTCAGGTTTATGCTCCATCAGCAAGCACTGCCGACTACAATAGGGACTCGCCGGGCTACCCTTCCTCGAAACCAGCAGCCAGCACTTTCCCTAGCTCCTTCTTCATGCAGGGTAAGACGCTGCCACTTCTGCGGGGAAATCCACTGGGCAGAATCTCCCTGGGTCTTTTCAGGTCGTGTATGGGACAAAAGACTGCTGATCTGATCCTCAACAAATGGAATATTAGGCAAGTGGAGAATATTGAAGGTCATGCCCTTCTTAGGAATTGAATTCATTAAAAATTCATCAATTAATTAAAACTCGACAAAGACCTATTTTTTTTTCAAATCAAAGCCCCTTGAGCAATGATGAGTTAAGATTAAACTGGTTGACTTCACTGAGAACTGACACTTCTTGGGGGGATGGTCTTCTATGACAGATCATTTCTGCCTCTTCTCTCCCCAAGAAAAACGTGTGTGTATTTTTAGAAGTGTTTTGGTTCAGTGTGTATTTTGAGCATCCTGGATTTAGCCAACTGGGAACAAATTGTCCTTATGTATAACTTCATATAAAAATTTTAGCCACTTATTAATTTATAAGTAAGAACAAGAACTTCATTTAAGATGAAGCGTCCTATCTCTAGTCTAGAATATTATTTCATTACACAATGGAATCTCCACCCAAACATGCTAATCGATTTAGAGTGAAAGACCCAGCTTTAGTCCAAGACAAATGGAGAAAATGACAGTTTCACAGTAGGTGAGGTGTATTTATTCTTTTAATCATGGAATTTATTTAATGAAATGTACCTGGATGTACCTCTGAGCTTGCAGTCTTGCCACTGGTAGCTGGTTCCTTTCTGCTGCTCGGAAGTGACTGAATAGTTAGAATGCTACCAGCTGCGTGGAAGAACAGACTGTCCAGAGACTGCACCTGGGGCTTCATCCCTGATAACCCTGTGCCGTGTATTCTCAAAATAGGATGATCTTGTTGCCAAGTTAATACTCTGAAATATAGACATGGAATTTACCGCGAATTCCTGTACCTGTATGCAGACCTTTTACCTCCTTTTGCCTGGGTGCGAAAACCTTTTTTGAGAGTGCCTTAACCACGTGCCCTGGGATTTCCTTTTCGTGCTGCTCCAGGAAAGGCCATGGCATGGGAGGGGGAGCACCCTTGGAGCAGCAAGGAACCGGGGAGCAGCCTGGTGTCTCATTTATCTTGCAGTGGACATACTCAAAGTCATTCTGATTAAAAGGAACTGATTTTCTTGCCCTTCAGAGTATAAGTTTTCCAGGTTGCTGGTTCACATGTGAAATTCCATGGAAAACCTATAAAATTGAATTAAATGGGTCTCCCAGGAATGGAGAGAATTTGTTCCACGCATAATAGAGCTCATGTTCATAAGGGCCCTGTATCTTTCTTTGTGACCTGTCCTAGGTGTAACTCACAAAGGGACCCAGCAGGGTATGTCGCTTGAGGGCATCCTGGGCTGTGACAAAAGGCACAGTGGCCACTTGCCCCCCCCCCTCCTCTTTGACGACCAGTCAGAGCAGCTGTTCTACTGGTGCTTATTCGGATTGTCAATTCAAGGACTCACCATTCACAGCAGATTTTCACGGAAAATATTGACAGGATAGATTGCTTCTACCTGCCTTCAGGAAGGTGCTTGCTTCAACTGTGCACACTGCATGGGAGGTCAGGTAGAGGAAGACAGAAAACAGAGGGATCTGCAACCACAGTAGACCAGGCAGAATATGGGGAACAAACGTGCTTTTCTGCATATGAATACCCAAAAAGGCAAAACAAATTTTTTTTTTGAGTTGACATTTATGATGAGCACAATTAATTTGCACACATCTAATTCTATTCTTTCAAAACAACATTATGCCAAGATCATGGGATATGATAAATATTAATTTACTGTGAAAAGCATAATTTATGTAAAGTACGTATTTTTATAAGTCTGCATTGAGTAGAGTGTTCTGTGTTAACAAATCCTAAATGTATTTCCATATAGTGCACCATGTGGTCAGAATGTTTCAGGAGACTCTTGTTCAATGATATATATTCCCAATTTATTTGTCATTAATGCCATCTATTTGAAATGTTAGGGCCTTAACTTCATCTTTGGAGTTAAGGTGACATCTACACTTCTACAACCTGAAAGCTACATCTTAAGTGCATGAATAATATCTTCTAGAAGGTCCTCTGTTTTCCCATGAGGAAACAGTACCTCGTGATCCCCTCACACCGGCTTCCCTCAGTAATGGGTGCCTGGTGCTCTGAGAATTCAGGTCTTATAAAGAACATGCAGTTTGGGTGAAAGATCCTGGGAGACTTTCAGGAGCCTATTTTAAACTTACTGCCATGTGACCTCATTTTTCACTTGAATTTCTGTCTTCTGATTAAAACTCTTAAGTGGTCAGAATCTCAGATAGGACTTTTTTTTTTTTTTTAAAGAAATCTATTGATCATTCCTCCCTGTCCTGAAACTATTCCAGTTTTTGGAATTCTAACTTCTGGATTTAAAAGCTCGGGGGGTGGAGGGGGACAACTTTGTGGTATATAGTGTTGGATTTAACTTGCCTATTGCCAAAATTTTCAAAAGGCCTTTATTATGTAACATAGATGGTGAAAATAATCTTATTTTCAAGGAGGCAGTGCCTGCTGTACTGTGAATACCCGCTGATTATCTGGATTTTCAGCTGGCATTCAATAATTTTGGTAGAACTATTGAAACAAGGGCAAATTTGACTTCAGCAATGACATAGATGCCCACCCACCCCACCCCCACCAACCACCTTTGTTTTGAGAAACCCAAACCAAACATCAGTGATCCCTTAGAGTAACTTCTAGGCCAATAGACCCAGAGAAGAAAAAGAATCTATGAAAATGTTTTTAATATGGTATTAACAAAGATTAACTTAATACTGAAGGGTACTTCATATAATATCCACATCATTTTAAACCTCTTTTTAACATAGAGTTTTATAAAATCTAGAACCTCTTAAAATTGTCCCCGGTATAACATCTACCTTATGATACGTGTGCCCTTTCAATGGCTACTGAAGGCTTAAAGTAGCAATAGGACTATGCACCAGAAAGCGAATGTTAAGAAAGAAAACTCAGAACTATATATATCTGAGACTCACATTCCCTATAAATCATAATGTAATTTCAACTTTAATTCTACCATGTACGTAATAAAAAGGAAATTTGATCTTTAAAAGAAATCTGAGATGTTCTTTTTCATTCTTATCTCTTTATCTGCATTTAAAAAACTTGTAAACTTGTTAACTCTATAATATGTTAAGTATTTTATTTTCATCACAACATTTAGGAACATTTAACTGTTCGTTTTCATTGAAAAGGAGGTCAGGGGACTTTTAGAAGAAGCGTTTTCTTGAGTATTGTTTACCTGGCTGACTTGACATAATTCTACATAGAAATGTGTTCTGTCCGTTTATAGCTGAATTTTTACTAAGAACGCTGCCTATGGTAAATATTTACATTTGTTGGCGATATAGAGCCCCTCGGGGGAAAAAGGATGACTGTCTTCTGATGTAATCAGCAAAACAGCACAAAGATGAATGCACAACGGGTAGCCATTTTCAAGTATATGAAAAAACCCTATTCTGTAGGGCAAGGCTGAATGCCTCCAAAAAGTCATGGTTTTCTTTGTCCTTTACAGATGGCCATCACAGCAGTGACCCTTGGAGCTCCTCCAGTGGGATGAATCAGCCTGGCTACGGAGGAATGTTGGGCAGTTCTTCTCATATTCCACAGTCTAGCAGCTACTGTAGCCTGCATCCGCACGAACGCTTGGTAAGGCAGATTTACGTGGTTCTGGGGATAACACAGCTAGTTTCCGAAATCCCATTCTCCGCCTTCCCGTGCATGTACACAGGACTCTGTCATGAATGTAGAAACGGTATAACCCATCATTCTTAGAGTTCTCTTGTTTCTGAGACCAAAGACAGAACAGATCATCTTTGGAAGCCCTTGTGGCTTTTCTTTGGCATTGAACTTCATGGTGTTTTGTTCCGTGCTTTCTTTTATGACACTGTTAGCCTCCTTTGGACATAAATATATGCTGTATTTGAGTTGCACAATTTCAGCTATGATGGATCCTTGTCATTTATTTGTTTACTTTCTGTAGTTTTGAAGCGTATACTGCAGGGGGCAGAGTGGCAGTCAGTAGACTGAGAGTAGGTGGCCGGCATCTCCCATATGCATTTCCACTTCCTCTTACCGGCTTCTGTCCCTAGTGACAGCTTTGACCCGTGGTGCCACACCCAAAGGAAAGAGTTCCTGTTTCCCATACACGCCACTAGTCACAGCGACCAGGAGCTTTCTGGTAGATCATAGATCAGATTCCCACTTTTCAGTGGTTTAGCTATAATTCCACGTTACTGCTAACGAGATGTTCCATGGCCTCACTCAGTTGAAAACTGCCGAACTGCAGAACATTATCTTGTTGTATTCCTGAAGGGCTCACTCTGCCCATTGCCTAAACTCATCCATCCTAGCGGGTCCCTTTATCTTGGAAGAAGGAGCTCATCTGAGCTTTTCCAGCCTCAAAACTCCCACAGCCCAGAATCCACTTAGGAACTTGAGTTGAGCATTACAGGAGACCCTGAATTAGGCTTGAGATGCCGGTAAGATGGGACTAAGCCCCTTGTGCTGTCCTATAACTTTAAAAATGTATGGAGCTATAATCCTACAAATACGAAAAAGAGTCTGAATAAATCTAGTGGTCCTTCGTGGTGCTGGGTCACTATACATCTCGAAATTGCCCCTTGTTCTCCTAAAACTCAGGTTCACGTGTCTTTCTCTGCTCTGCGATAGGAAATAGTACTTTCTGGGCTTCTGTGATCTTTCCTCCTTGGTTCAAACACTAGAGACAGAGAAAGGGTGACTTGTGTTCTGTTCTGGCAACATAAATATTCCAGAAGGTACAGTCTCTGATCTCCTTGAAAGATACTTATCTAGTGAGTCCTGGTGATAGAGACACCGTGGTCAGTTAGCCTATCTGTTCACAAGAGGCAAAAATAGTGGAGATAGAATTGGCCTTTTTCTATCATCTACCAAGTTTGACTGTGTAAATCCACCTATCTCTAATTTCAGCACATCTTCAGTAAATAGCAAATGATTTACTGGCACGTTTTATCTTTTCCCACCTCCTACTTGGAGGTATTAGAGTGAAAGCTTAGAGAAATATCAACTATTATTATACTAGAATTTCTTCTTGGCCAACATCTTTATTTCCCCATCATCATTTTCCACTTCTCTAAGGAACTCATGATCAAAACTACATCTGTCCTATGAGCAAGGAAAATTTTGATTACAACTAAAGGATTTTGGCAGTATACTAACATAACATGGAATGTCAGTCCTTCTAAGAGTTGTTCATTTGACATTTATTTTTGTTCTTTCTTCCTTTTCTTATCATACTGTAGAATTTTGATGTAGGTGGTTTGATTTTATCCCAATCAAATTCACTGCATGGGCGGAGGTATCTTTAAAGTGTGCTTGAATGCATAAGAAGTGTAATTTAAAAAAGGAAACCAACTACATTCCTTTCAGAAAAAAATTTGCTGAAAACCTTAAAAACCAATACAATATTATCAACCAGGGAGAAAGATCCTTTTGAAGGAATAACCCAACAGGTTGTAGCTGATGCTACATTTGAAATGTCATTTATCCAACACCGAGCATGGCGTTTTTATTCTTAATATGATTATTTAGCAGATCTTAGAGATTAAGGGTTTGTTTTTAAAAAGTGGTAAATGAATGGGGTCTCTGGTAATGTATCCTAATGAATTTTCTCACTGATAGGGAAACTGTTAGATTATTATATCTAGTAATCATTGTAATTTCAGTATTAACCATTTGGAAATCTCTCGCTGAAATGCCTTTGAGGAGTCTGACACTGATTGAGAATAATTGGAGTGCGCAGTAGGAGCTTAGTGTCCTTTCACTTGAAAATAATGGTAGTTGCTCCCAATTTTCATCTATAGCTTTTGGCCAGTCTCACAAAGAACAAAAGAATAGTTTGAGAAAAAGAAGAGCGTTTTCTCTGTATCATTTTGGGTATAATTTGGCCAAATTAGTATTGTCTCTGAAGGTACAACATTTTAGAAACATTATTGCCTTCGTTGTGCTAGAATGTGTAATTGTAAAGCTTCAAATCCATACATTCCAGTAGCAACTGTCAAGTCACCAATTTCGATTCTTTAAATCCCCTTTACAGCTTCAGTTTCTACAACACAATCCCACAGCTAATTGCTACTATGTCACAGATACACATACAGAATCACTCGGAAGAATGGAGTTTGTGGTTAAACTTTGGAATGGGTTGCTGTAGAAGATTTAAGGTTGGATTGACTTGGCAGAGTTTTGTTTAGAAATAGGATAGAGACCTCCGTCTGGCATGGTTTAGGCATGGTCTTTGCCCCACAGAGTGAAATAGTCCTAGGAATCTGGAATTTTAATATAAAAGAGTTCTGAAGTTTTTGTAACATAAACACTTACCCTGGTGATTCTCAACCAGGTGGGATTTTACCCCCTCAGGGAACACTTGGGAATGTCTGAAGACATTTTTGGGTGTTTCAGCTGTAGGTGTCACTGGAATCTAGCATGTAGAAGGCGGGGATGCTGGTAGGCATGCTGTAAGATGTAGAGAGCCCCACAGCGAACAGTTACCTGGCATAAAAGAGTAATGGTGCCAAGGTTATAAAATTTGCCTGAGCCCAAAGCATGACTTTATTCTTAGTATGTGCCACCCAATGATTATATTTTCCACTCTTTGAATTATCAACCCATGGGTTGATCGAAGCATCACTAATAGAAACATGTTCAATACTTATTCTGTCTGTTGGGCTACAGATATGCTGTAATTGGGCATCATAAGTAAAAATATTTCAATAGTGGGCATGTAAAGCCATTATGCTTTCTCAGTCTCCTCTTTCTACATGTAACAAGCAGGCAGACAGTAGCAATAGCCGGAGGTAGAGAGGCAAAAGAGACCTCTCATTGTGGGTCCCTAAATACTCTACAAGAGACATACTTCACACATCAGTGATTGGCTCTGCAGTGTATTTATTATATCTGAGTGATAGTAGTTTTCAGGATACTTTTCCTTGTATATGGAAATAAATTAATAAATATATCATAATACATTATAATTTATAATAATAAATAAATAATAAATCTCATTAATTTTTTTCATTTCAGCATCCTATTTTCTGTGAGTCTCTAAAAATAACTGATTTACTACATAGATTGCGTTCGTTTCCCTATTAAAATCGATGGGAAAGAACTTTTCTTATCATTCTCCAAACTCAGTATTAACCCTCTGTCTGTTAAATCCTGACTTACTGCCCATTTTTCTCCCTGTTAAAAGTGATTAGAAATCCTCCCCAACGTGGAAATCTTTTTCCCATTCGACCCTGTGATTATATAGTCATTTAAATATTTTTCAAAATTCTTTCCTCTGTTTTGATTTTTGCCTATCTGGGACTGATTTATACAGTTTCCCTGTTCTTCAGAAACTCAGCACAGAATAGCATTGTGTAGAAATGAGTGCAAACCGTTTCTTCCTTTCAGTTTCCTTCTTTCTTCTATGTTCAGTTTCTTTTTCTCGACTTTGTTACGGTGTTTAGCTGTCAAGCAGAAATAGTGGTTCTAAGTTTGGTGCTCCGTGGCTTATCCAGTGTTTTGGGTTAGCTGTACCATGCAATGGGCCCGTTCTGTCCTTGTTTGGAGAAAAGTTCGTGGGCTGCTTGGGGCAAGTAGGAATGAGTTTAACAGGTGGCCTAAGGAGTTTTTTGGTGAAGCACAGAGGTCCATGAAATTAAAAAGTTTGAAAAGCCTTCTTGGGAAGTGGGAAAGATGTAAGGGTATCATCTCAACTTTTTCACTGATGTTGACCTTTCATTTGGACTGGTTTAATGCGTAGAGGTCACATTGTCAAAGACATCCACCAGGTCATTGGCAGATCTAACGTAGGTTCATTGCCTAGACTGTTTAAATCTCTTTCAAGTAAGTGGTATTTCAATCCACTATTTATTAAATGCCAACTGATAACCAGTTGTTCATTGAGAATATAAGATAATGATGTGTTCAGCACTCAGCCGTAAGTTGTGAGATGCAGAGGTGTAAGCTCTCTTCCCTCCCCTTAAAGAGTTTACAGTCTAGGTGGAAATGCACTTGAAAGAGAAAGCAAGGAAAGGCAGCATATAATTAAGTGTTAAATGGCACAGCACAGACTGTGAGTGCATTAGGAATTCAGACGGAAGAGATTGTGCAAGAGTTGGAAGTAGGAAGGATTACTAAAAGAAGAGGTAGGACCCAAGATGGACCTCACAAAATTAATAGAGAAATATCAAGACACTGGCGTTTCCCTCCTACGAATAAGTGCCTGGGCTTTAAGCACCCCTGACTTTTAGCGTCATATTCAATCTCTATTTTTAATTGAATATCCGTGGCTGATTAATATATTACCCATAAGAAAAAATAGAGTTCAGCTAAAATAGTTTTCCTTTACATGTCTATAACACATTCAAATACCTATGAGAATAACTTTTTAAGTTACTTTTTTGTCTTGGAAAAGTAACTAGCTTGATGTGTTTTGGTAAATAACTGTGTCCCTGTTGGTGATCTGCTCATTCCCAAGCAGACGGATTGCCACTTTACAGGCACTGTGATATACCCCCAAGAAAAGCAGCTTCTTTGGGCCACAAGGATAATAATTGAACTCAAGACAAAACATTAAAACAAATGATTCTATGAAGATGTTCTTTTTTCATAGGTATCTGGTAGATTACTAATGAAGAAGACACATAAAGAAAGAGCTCACATTAGTCTTTCTCAGTTGAGTCATTCCAATTTAATTCAGTATGGTTGTTGATTTAAGGCTTTACATACGATGCTTTAGAGAGATAGTTAATCGTCTTTACTTTTTAGAAGTTTTCCATGTACCCTTCTGTTCTTGCTTGAGTTCAGAAAGGTGGTCCAGTTGTACAGGCAGAGGATTTGAGACTGGCTACTCTTTGCCATTTAGTCCAAAAGTTGACCCGTGTCCATCCCATGGGTCACAATACTGTTTTATTCATTGTATCATGGACTCTTTCTTACTTGATCAATAGTTCATACAAAAAAGTAATAGTAGAGATGGTCTTTTATGTTGATGACACCTCAGAGGTACTTTGAAGCGATAATTTTTAGATTTAGAGATTGTGATCATTTCTCACTGTCTGTGATGGCCATTGTATTCCTCTACATTTGATGCAAACCCAAACCAACTATGTGTCTTTGTATTTTCTTATTTGAAAAATGAAATCTGTCAGATCTAAGCAAGATGTATTCTTGGATATTTTGAAATTCGAAGGGCTGTCTCCATTGCAAAATGAAGAGTTCCAAAAGGAGTATTAGAATCCTAACCCACTAAATAGTTCATGGTTGAATGTGGCTTTTTTTTTTCTTCCCCTTCTTGCTGCAGAGCTATCCATCACACTCCTCAGCAGACATCAATTCCAGTCTTCCTCCGATGTCCACTTTCCACCGCAGTGGCACAAACCATTACAGCTCCTCTTCCTGCACGCCTCCTGCCAACGGGACCGACAGTATAATGGGTGAGTCATAGAAATGGTGATTCTGATGCCAACAAGCAAGGTCAGGGTTTAAGAATACAGGACCTCTTTTTTCTTATCATTGAGCAGCAAGCAGGCAATGAGTATTTGTCACATAACTGCATGAAAATACATGAACCAAACAGAAATAGTCATTGGCTTGTCCATAATCACTTTTTTTTCTTCCTTTTTGGGGGGGGTCACAAGAAACTGATATTTGGCTACTTGGTTCATTGTGAGTTATTAGACTGAACAAAGGTTGAACTAGGCCAAAACTAACTTGCTTCTCACACTCTCCAACAGTGAGCAGAGTGAACTTTTATAAGACAAACCACTGATGACTTAGTGAGATGGGGGGCAAGTTAGCTCTTACCAGGAGTTATTGACCCCTTCCCAAATCTAGTCAACCGTGCTAGGCTCTTAATCATGACATACCACAGTCTTCCAAAGACTAGCTCCTGTGATATTCATGGGTGATTATTAATAACTAGATGGCTTCACCTCCTGGAGAATGTGGCATCGTTGAGTCTTTCAGAGGGGAAGAAGCAACTTTGTTAATGCAGAAGAATCACACAGCCTGACGTTCTAGGGTCTTACTAAAACCTCAGCCTCCACTGGTCGCCACTACCCTGGTCCTAGCTCAGCCTGACAACTTGTTTGGCCTCAGGATCTCTTGCCGCGGGTCCCTGATGGGAACATTAACTGTATGCTTTAGAGAGAAGAATGTGTGACAGAATAATCCTACTGTTTATTCCCTTTAGCTCTCTGCAGTTTTTCATTTTCTTTAGAGAGTTCATGGGAGTTGGGAAAGTGGTGTGAATCACTTATGTGGCAAAGTTTTTGATGAGAGGGAAGAAATGTGCTTTGAAATGTTGCAAATATAATTCTGCCTAAATAATACACTCCCTGCTTATTCAATAATATATTTCACACTTGAGATGAGCCACCTTCGCAGCCTATTGCTATCATGTCTCACTAAGAAGCAAATTTACAAGAGTTTCCATTTTCGTAACTTTTCATAACAAAGCTTCTACAAATGTGTTGCATCAGTTTGACCTTGGAGAGGAATGGACAGAGGTCACATGGGGAAGTTGGGTTAGCTATCAATGCAGTTTTGGCAGATTTGAAAAACAAGAAGAAAGAAAGAAGTGCAGAACTGAAAGGGTGAGAAAAGCATATTTCACTTCAATGTGGTTTGACAAATGGAAAGCCCCTTTCTGTAGTCATGAGGTCTCGTTATAAAGAAGGATGACTGGTCATTCATCCTCTTACACGGCAGATTTCCTGTCTACTTGTGGTTTGAGTAATTTTCTTTTTTAGGAAGGTATAAAGGTGGAGCAAAAGCTTGACTTGAGGAAAACATACTTGGGCATTATTTGAAAAAAATTCTGTGCTGAATGATGTACAAAACAGTCTTTCTGGGAGCAAGGCACCACAACTTGGGAAGAAAGAGATATTTTGAGATGGAATAGTCATTCTTCATGAGCTGTGGTCAGCATGGCCACAAATCCCAGTGGGACTGAGATTTGCTCTGTTTAAGATGGTTGACTCATCATTAGCCTGTGGATGACAGGAATGTCTGCTGTCCTTCTTCATTGGGTCTGGGCAGCTATGGAGCAGTAGGTGACTTCTGCGTGCTAACAGGCTCAACCACACACTAAAGATGGAATGAACTTGTTATATGGACCACAAAGCCCTGTTGAAGTAGAGGGAGGGTCTCTACAATATTAAAAGAGCCATAATTTTAAAAGAGAAAGTAAGTGATTTCTGGAACCCAGAAAAAAGTTTTTAAGAATAATTTTATTACATAGATTATTACATAATCATGGGTATACTTGTCAAAATCTATTAGCAGAATGTCAGAAAGCTTTATAATCTTCTCGGGAAATAAGTAGACATGTTAATTCAGCTTTTTGGAAGAACAGACCTTTATTAACTTGCATAAGTGCAGTTATTACTTTAGGATTATGTTAAGGGGGAGCATTCTAGAATGTTCTTTCTTAAAATAAGATGTCCTGCGATTTCTTACATTAAAATACAGGGGAAAATTTAAATAGGATAATAAAGTCTTGGTATTGCATGGTGTCGAGTGGCTCACGTTTCTTCCCACTTTAATTTTCTTGGGCTTTGGATTGATTTTCAGAGTGTGGTAGAAGTCAGGGATAGCAGCATGTCTGTAATAACAAGAAGAGAAGATTTCTCTTCTGATGTTAGTGATACTTCCCTAACAAACAGTATGGATTAATAGGATACATCTGTAGACTTTTGAAAATATTTGGCATATACTCACTCATTCTGAAATGCAGGAAATAAAGAAATATTACATTGCCTATATCTCAAAGAACAAACAGAGCTAATTAAATAATTGGTAAATAGGGAACACATAGCCTGACACATGTTTGAGATTACACACATGATTCTGTAGAAAATAACTGTAAGCACTACTAATGCCGTAAGAATGGAGTTCAAGCACTAACACATGGACATCACATTTTTCAAGTTTTCTTGGTGAAAAAGTGCAAGGCCGTGCAGTCTTTTCATACATGGCGCTGATGTCTTAGGAAGCTGCTTTTTTTTTTTTCAGTTCAGAAGGAGATCATTGCCCTGCTTCTGAGTTTCATGTTATAATGTGTCCCCCTGGCCACCAGTGAATGTCCTAAACTGATTACAGAACAACAAAATGCATGTGGAGCAAGGGGCAAACTTAGAACCATCAGAAGGTGACCCCCTGGAACCACCTTGTCCCTCTTTCTGTCCTCTGCATTTCAAAGATGGCAGATGCTTGCCAAGGCTTACAGAAGCTTGTTTGACTTGGTGAGGTGATCACTGTTTCTTGTTTTGTCGGCTTTTGCCCTTTAATGCCCAATAGCATTTTTTGATAAATAAATGCTTAAGAAGGAAAAAACATCCCAATTATCATAACTGTTTTTTGGGGGTTTTTTGGTTTTTGTTTTTTTTTTAATGATACATCCATCCATGGATTTTTGAGAGAATTGTCACGTATTTTAGTTGGCGCACGGAGTATTTTCCTTCAAAGCCTTGCCTGTAAACTCTGGAGGTTACAGTCAACGTTTCTGAACTGGAAGGGTCCATTAGAATCCCGGGAATTACATGACCATAACGCACAGGACACAGCATGGATTCCTACTGGTTGGGCTGATAGAGTACCCCGCTGAAGAAAAGAGCCAAATCCGGAGTTACCACCATCAGATCCTTCAACTCTTCCTAAAACCCTTCCAGGGCAATGCTGCTGGCTTTATATCAGAAGCTGGCGGGGCCAGGGCCTCACATGCCAACAAGCACGTAGAGCAGGAAGGGAGCAAGTGATTACAAGCCAGCCTACAGAGGATAAAAATGTCTAGAGGATAGCAGCCCTGACATATATGTTGCTACCTAAATATTTCCTTCTTAACCTGCAATGCCCAATTTCCTGTCTTGACCAAAAGGTTTGAGAGCACTGCCTAGCCTAACATGGTCTCTCGAGATTACTCAAGGACAGGAGCGCCCCAGTACCCCACTAGGAGATACCATTTGTATACATTCCCAGGGTGTGACCCCTGGTTGTTTGGGACTCCACACCCTCCCTTCTTCTCAGAGGGAATTGGGCATAAAACTAACATTATTGTTATAATAACTATTATTGTTTCATTAGCCTTTAACTGGCCTGCTTTCTAATGCATGGAACTTCCCATGTTTTTAAACCTCAAACCAAACAGTGTTGAAGGAACAGACTACCATGATTGATTTAATGCAACATATGCTAAAGATTACCCTGGAATATCTCTCTGGTTCCTGAATTAATCTGGCTTACAACTTTCACTTCTAATGACATGTTTGTATGACATGATGCATTGTAGTATGTGGCTTTTCTAGTAGAAACATTATGTCCATTTCCCCTTGAGGACTCGGTTTCACAGTAATTTTATTATTAGAGTAGTCATATAATATTCACTTTGTCTTTTGTAAGAATCTCGAGCCTTCAAATACAGTTGGGTGATGAACAGGCACTGTGCTTAAGAGTAATATGGATTTTATCCAGCAGTGACTTGGCATCTTAGTTACAAAGACCACCAACGGAGAACAATAAACTCGTTTGATTTAAGTCTTCTTGTCCATTTCCTGCACATGGTCCTGGGGTCCAACTCCCCCCTTGAATTCCTAGGAATCCCTCCTGCTAAAAATTAGTGCATTGTGGCCTCTATTTGAGTCTTTATTCTAGAATCGTGTGTACTAAGAATGCTGGAGATACTCCTCCTTTTGTTATCTTTATAGAGATGAACTCATGGCTCATTTTGGAAGCATTATGCTGCTTCTAATAGTTTAATCACATGAAGGTCCCTTGGACACAGTTCAAAAAACCCTAAATTTTAAAGCAGTCACCATCTTTCAGACAAATTCACTCTGAATTGTAGTTCTTATTCCTTTTAGATCTTCACCGTGTTCCCAGCCCGAGGTTCTGGGTGTGCAGTAAAGGGATAACACATTTTCCAAATTCTGATTTTCGGTAGCCAGTCCCCAGGCACCACTCTTCCTGGTGTTTGGATTAGGGTGTGTTCTGATAGGAATGGCTGTTTCCTCAAAGCTGAGACTGAGACCGAGGGTGGTCCCACATGAAACAGAAGGTACCAGACCCTTCCTTCTGCTCCATCTTCTAGCCAGCAGCAGCACCTGTGTTCAGACCATCTGAATAATGCTTAGGGGGTTGGCGGTCTCGAGTCCCCCTATAAAATTTCAGTTCTTTTTAATAACTGCTCTTTTTTTTTTTTTAGATTTTTATTTATTTATTTGACAGACAGAGATCACAAGTAGGCAGAGAGGCAGGCAGAGAGAGAGAGGAAGAAGCAGGCTCCCTGCCCAGCAGAGAGCCCGATGTAGGACTCGACCCCAGGACCCTGAGATCATGCCCTGAGCCGAAGGCAGAGGCTTAACCCACTGAGGCACCCAGGTGCCCCAATAACTGCTCATCTTATATTCATATTTACCTTACTGCTTTAGAGAATAATTTTTTTTTCTTGAGCAAGAGAAATTGATTAGAGCTAAAATAACAAGAAATCAATCCCATCTTTACCCAGAAGGTGCAGTAGTTTCTACTTCTCCTCCTATTATATGAGCATTCCAGCAATTTCTAATGATATGAGTTGACAAAAACTTGGGCCTAAAACAGGAATTGAGTCCTGTCCCATGAAAGCCATAACACGGATCTGATGAGCACAAAGTTTGATTAGAAAGTGTATTTTGCCAAACACGACCCATTACTTCTCAGTATAAAAAAGAGGACACTACTTGATCATTTAAATTCACTTTCTGATTATGTATGCCTTTTGACATCGCAGTCACACAAATAAAAAGAGAAATCTTTAAGAGAAGGACCCATGTAGCTTAACGTGTTCAGAGGCTCGGAAATGTGTCTTCTCCCACATTTCCTGGAACAGAACAAAAGGCATTCCAACTAAAAGGGCAAATTGGCCCCAGTACGCTGCTTTGAAATTTAAACCCTTGGGTTTGGCCCTCCAGCTGCTGCAAGGTAGAATGGCTTCATGTGAAAAAATAGTCTGTTCTTATCAGTAGCTTCCATGAGTAGCCTTTGGAGTTTTCTGAAACATTCTCCTGATCACATGGGGTAAGAAGTTGATTCTAGTCTTTATTCTACTTCCTGAGTCCTAGTACCACACTCTACAAAACAGGCAGTAATAGGAAGTTTAGTTGGAAAGAAATCATAATGATCCTAAGATCATAACGATCTTATCTCTTCTCAAGTGTATTTATATATATATATATATGTACATATATATATGTGTGTGTGTGTATATATATGTATATACATACATAGAGAGAGAGAGAATTTATTTTTTAAATGTCCCTAAAATATTTCTTTTGGTTTTCATGAGAATATATTTTGAAAAATTTGTCATCCTCATGTTAAAGTTGTTCAAAGGAAGATTTAATCTTTTGAAAGCTACTATTGCAGCAAACTTTATCTGTAATTAAAACAAAAGCTTATCTTTTTTGATTTGGGTTTTTGTGTTAGTAGATAATGTAATTCTTTTTGGTGTGGCTCTGAAATTGCATTTCACAAAGACCTGTTTTTTAATCAAGCAGATCACAAATTTGTTTGACTAACAAATCTAATATTTAGGTATCTGTGATAATATTGCTTCTGTGGGGAAAAACAAAAAGTATCTAATTGCCCCCAAATACCATTCTAGTACATGCTGAAAAAATGTGAGTGCTCTCTGTGCTTTCAAAATCTCTATTTTTTTCTCTTTAGAATTGTCTTTCATTTTCAAAGAGCTCCTCAATGCAGAAATGTTCATTTCTACATGAGATATAATTTCAATTAGCTCTTATACTTAAGTATTTTTAATATTAGTGGCATCTGGGAGATCCGTCCACTAGCTCTTTGTATGTCTGACTCATTTCAAAAGTGTGCTTATACTTATAATCCTTAGCACTAATAAGCGATATACTTTTAATAGTATGAATTTGTGATCTAAAAAAGAATGGTTTTGTCAGAGGGCAGTTGCATTCCTTGTATTGCATACTGGTTTTCTTTCAGTTTTAGTAATTAACAAATGAATATGGGTATGGGTTTTGTTAAACAAATAAAGCACACCTCAAAAGATGATTGAACTGACATACCTAACACAGAACCCTATAAAAATAGCAAGCAAGATGGGACTGGGAGGGAGACAAACCATAAGTGACTCTTAATCTCACAAAACAAACTGAGGGTTGCTGGGGGGAGGGGGCTTGGGAGAAGGGGAGTGTGGTTATGGACACTGGGGAGGGTGTGTGCTATGGTGAGTGCTGTGAAGTATGCAAACCTGTACCCCTGGGGATAAAAATATAAAAAGTTATAAAAAGTTAAAAAAAATAGCAAGCATAACTTAACTATGCTAAGCAGAGGTCAGGAGAATGAAATTATGACCTAGAGAAGTAGAGAATTCAACCTATTGAGATCTGACCCCACTACCCCATTTTACAGATCTGGAAGCAGATGACACATTTGTCAGCAAGTGCGTCCTTGGGTCAAGGAGAGGACTGGGATTTTTTTTTTTTTTTTTAGTTATGTCAAGTGCAATGATGTTCTGTTTGGATTAATCAGTGGACTTCAGATTTCCTTTTTTTGTTTCACAAAATAGCGAAAGACGGCTCCTTGGAGTTTAATAGGTTTTATTTAAATACTATGTTTATTTGCTAATGTTCAGGCCTTAATAAATGTCATATGCCAAATGTTCTAAGGGTTGTATTAATACTGTTCAATAAGCTGATACTTCAAATTCCAGGGCACAGTCTACGTTTTTTTCACAATAGTCCTCGGTTCATTTATTTTGTAGTCAAAAATACCAGTGTTTAAGATGACAGAGGTAACTTCATGAATACGTAGACTTCTTTCATCTCCGAAATTTGAGACCATATTGATTTTTTGTAGCGTCACAGTTCAGATTTTTTTTGAACGTAAACACAGACTTGAGTATAGGTAGAGTATGTGTTATTTAAAATATTAAAAATATTTTCTTGCCCAGGAAGCCAGACCCATTATATAATTTCTTTTATTTTTGCCAAAAGGAGCACCTCGTTTTGCTAGGTATCAAATTTTTTAAAAACCGGAAAGCTGGCATAAATTATCTGTGAAGACAATTCCATTGTCTCTCTGAAATAGCGAGAAGAGGCACACTCTGAAGACTTCAGAGATCTGAAACGTACCACTTACTTCGTAGCTATGAACCTCCTGTGCTTGCACGCTTGCTACCATTCCCCACCAACTACTCCTAAGCAACCAGGGGGCCAGTCATAGCCACTGGAACACTTCATCTTGAAACCAAGGTGTCAGGTTTCTATTTTATCTGTAAAAAAAAAGTTACATGAATATATTTGACATCTACCTCAGCAAACAAATTAATGCTAATTAAAGATTAATGTGTTGTAATTAGCATTAAAAATGCAATTAAATTGTGAGTAAATGGACCAGGAATAGAAAATTGTTCGACGTCTCACTGCCTGGTTTTTCATATTCTGCCTTTTGTTTTTGCAGCAAATAGAGGAAGTGGGGCAGCAGGCAGCTCCCAGACTGGAGATGCTCTGGGGAAAGCACTTGCTTCGGTGAGGAAATATTGACTTTGGACTTCATATGTACCATTGTGGAAGGGTGAACTTTAATCAGAAGTGGACATTTGGAATTGTAGAAAATGAATGGCAAATAGCCTTGATTTCTGGAAATGCTAGCTTTCTTGCAGGATGGTGGTTGGAAAATTTGAGGAGAGAGCTCTGAAGCTTCCAGGGAAGGACTCACCCTTCCAGGTTGTCTCCTCACAATGTTGCCAAGCAGTCCTCAGTTATGGATTTGTGGATGTTCTCAGGGCCTTTCGGTGTATAGATCTTCTATCTTGATTTCTTACTTTTCTCTAAAGACGTATAGTACTTATGGACTAAGACTGATTTTGCAGGGAGCAATTCTAAAACACTTTGGGAAAGGCATTTAAAGAAAAAAGACCATACCGAGCTCTGTGAGAAATTGTCACATAATTGGCGCCTGGGGACTCAGTTTCTTTGCCTCACCTGTCTGCTGCCAGGAGGCTAGAGTTGAGCAGTTCTTGCATGTTCACTAGTGATAAAGCATCCCACCTCGTCTGTGTGAGGGAGTATGCCTGTTGTTGTCTTCAAAAGCTAAATGTAGCCATTTGCAAATGTAAGTGGGGATTTGTTGCTCTCACATTTTGTCTCTTTGGTTAGCTTTTCCTTACCATTGGGAGCATAAAGTGAGTTTAATTCAGCATTGTGACCTAAGTGGAAGTTTATACTTCGTCTGGGCGTTCTTAAGCCTTGGCATTAAAAGCTTTAATTGTGGTAGAGAAGGAGTTGGACAAAAATCTTAGAAATGATGCTGTCTGACCTGTTTGATGGAGGAAGAAAGGGGAGATTGGGGTGTCCATGTGGCTTGTTCACAGCCACGGAGCCTCAGTAGGACATGGGAGGGAAAGCAGAGTCTACTGACTGTGGTCCAGTACTGTCCCCGCCATTTTACATGAGCTCATAATTCTTCGTTTGAAAAATTAAAGTGTTAAATCTTTCATTTTATGACATTGGTACTAGAGTCCATTGTTACGTTATTTTATGACTTGTAATTTTTAGGTGAATTGCAATGACCCTTGGTTATTTAACGAATTGTTGATTCTTTATTCCTAATAAATGAGGGTTTGTTTCTTTTTTTCTTTTCCCCCATTTTTTTTTTTAAGATCTATTCTCCAGATCACACTAACAACAGCTTTTCATCAAACCCTTCAACTCCTGTTGGCTCTCCTCCTTCTCTCTCAGGTACCGTACCTAAATCCATTCCCATCATAATACCAGTGTCGGAGAACGATTTCCCTCTCATACTTCCTGGTCTGGCAGGTGGAAACTCCCTCCCTCCAAAAGCTCAAAACAGAACATTTCTGAACAGAAACATGGAAAGGTCTGTCTTTTCCTCTGCTATATGAAAGTACAGCCATTCACATCCAAAATTTTTCTCAAAAATTACATGTTTTTAGAATACATAGGCATATGGAAAACTTCCTAAACTTATCTCTGTAGAAGATATTCAGCAGAATAACATACTCTAAGAAGACAACTCAGGTGAGAAAACCCAGCTATTACAGTCAGGAATATGAATATAGATTATATAGCCATCAAATATAGACTGTTCAAAAGAATCATTTCCCACGGAAATTTTAGGCTTTCCACGCGTCCTTTTTAAAGTCCACGTCCCGGACATGATTGAGGAAAACTCTAATTGTGTGAATAGAGAAGTAACTGCATGGAGTAAAATGAAATGTTTGCCTTAAAATAGTACGTATTAGTATGACCTATGGCTTCAAATAATAAAATTATAAGTTCTTGAATTATGTTAGTAAAGCGTTTCCACTTTTCAGAGGTCCATTTAAGAGGCTCATTGCCCTTCTCGTATAAATGCTTCCAGAAGGCCCTATCTGGTGCATGTCTGTGCTCTTGGAAAGGAGGACAGGTGGCTTCCAAAAAAGAATCCGAATCGCATCTATACCTGATTGAAACTTGACCTTACTGTAATTTATAGTGAGGTCACTCGCCTGGATGCTGCCTTCTCAATCCCTGTTACTCCCTGTAGCAGCTCTCACGGGCCATCATAAACCGGGTTCCCTGGTAGAAAGCCGGAGGTTTTAGACTGCGCGAAGCTTTCAGAGGCGATGGCCGTGGCTTTGGGGGAGCCAAATATCAGCCTTTTCCAAGCCTCTGTTGATATGGGGTGGGGGCTGCCGCAGAATGGAGAGAGGTGGCTGGACGTTTAAGTCCGCATGTCCCAACGGACAGAATTGAAACTGGAAGGACACAGCTATGCTATGAAGGGGATCATGGAACTGCCATGAAACATTCCCCGTGACAGAAAAGGAACCGAAAGTTGAGAGATGCTATCCACTCCTGGGTCTTCTACTGTTACGCTCTGGGACATACATGATCACCAGCGTCAAGTGTCCAGAGCCAGTGTCCAGAGGCAACACGGAGCCCAGTGAGGCAGGTGGTGAGAGAGTCTGAGCAGGGAGAACTCCAAGGTCCCTGTTTCCAACAAAGCAGCTCTAATTTCATCTGTTTTATCATTTGGGGGGAAAAAAAATCTAGAGTCTATTACAGTTTGAGAACGACTATTTTGGTCCGGTGCTCCGATGTTACAGATGAACGTACAAAGGCCCAGAAGGGGGACATGATTTGCTAGGGCAGCACACACGTCAGTACCAGAGCTTGGGCGACCATCCAGCGCTCACCATCCTGCCACCGCATTTCTAGGTTAATGACAAGAAGGTTCGGATGTGCAATTCATTCCAGAAAATGCCACAGACACCCAAATTCTGAGCAGCGTGCTCTAGAGACAGAGAAACAAGGCCAATTTTCAGATCCAGCTAATGCCCCATGAAAGACCCCATGTTAGGAAGAGAGAACTTTACAAAGATGTAAACATGGGGATTAATTGCTGTTTTCACACTGAAAGTAGCTGGCTTTGTCCATATTCTATCACCGCAAGTAACTGAACAAACTATCCGATTTTTATTTAGCTTAAAAATACATATCCAAAAAAAAAATACATATCCATGCACACCCAGAAATGATAGGAAGAAGGAATTTTTTTTTAAATGCTAAGCATGCCGGGAAATAAGATTACAATGAGATCACAGATTTTTTTTTTCCTTTCTTGAATTATTTCTTAATTTGCACACAGAGTATGCATAATTGTGAGTTTAAAAGTGGTTTTTATTTTGTAGGTCAGACATGTAATATTTATTGTAGCAGGAATCAAGTTTAGTGGATCACAAAATAATTATTTTCTTCAGAAGATACCACTTACTTATTACTGTTGTTATATTGAGTTTTTAAATTTCCGGTTTGGTGGATTACTGCCAACTAATCTTAGTCCCTTAAAAAGTTTGGAAGGCTTATCCCTCCTTAAGGATCATTTTTAAAACAAGTAGCAGTGCTGTTGTTCATTGGTGAAAGAATTTTGGTTTCACAAACTGGCCTTGCATGAAGGGGTAACAAAATCCCCCTTTGCATTCTTAAAAGTGCCTTGACGATCTCTTTCCTTCAGGAGGAACCCTTCTCCGGCTTAAATTCAGAACCAATTAGATGATCCCTTTGGGGAGGAAGCCCAAGAGAATTCAGGGTCTACATCCTGTTTGAAACTGAAGATGTTTTCCTTGTCCCAGAATTCTTGTATGGGGAGTTTACATGTATTTATCTTAATTGTCCAAATGAAAATAAGCATTTCTAAAAGAACTGTTTAAAATATCTGCAAGGTTGTTTTCAGATTATATAGATCTCATTGTCATCTCCATTTTAATATCAGCAGGCACAGCTGTTTGGTCTAGAAATGGAGGACAGGCCTCATCATCTCCTAATTATGAAGGACCCTTACACTCTTTGGTAAGTCTCATCTGCTAATCTCTCCTCTAGCCATTTGGTGACCATGTTTCTCTTTTCGCATCTGCTTTGACTCTTAGTCTCATCTCACTAACAGAAACTTGAGATCGATGTTAAGCACACAAGTTTGGTTAGAGCTAGATTTATTAGACTATCATTTATTCCTGTTTGTAGATTAGAACCCAGATTCTACTACAGTGTAAGCCCTAGGGCTCCAGACACCTAAGACCAGGTAAGAGATTAAAAATCTTGGAAAGACAGTGGCATCTGCCCGGTCTTTGGGAACAGTCCCCATCAATAAGTTGTTAATTTCCCAATACAAGAGTGCTAGTGTTTCAGCCGAGCCACCTAGCCGGACCACTCGGAGATTCAATATCCCTCTACTTTCCTTTCCAGAGTGACAGGCTTATAGGTGTTCTCCTCTTGACCTCTGATAAGAAGCCTACTGTCTGTTTCCTCGTTCCCTTTGGTTCTCCTAGAAGTAACGTCATGAAATGTCTGCTCTTCCAGTAAGGAATAGCTGAAAATTTCCATGGGTGTAATTAATATTATAAACACTCCCATGATGATTCAGTGTCTGACACTCTAGTCTCTGTCAGCTCATGGTGGATGTGGCTGGAAATGTACATGAAATCACCCTGTCCTGGGTGGCCTTTGATCAGTGTGTGAATCAAATGGGGGAGAAGTAACAAGAAAGAGCTCTTAAGTCTTTCAGAGGTGGGTTTCCCTCATTTCATCCCTATTTTGAGACAGAACATGGAAGAGGCATCGATTGATCTGTCCGTCTAACTTAATGTCTTGTCAGAAGCTCAGCATTTCCTTTCTTCCCTTCTGACTTACTGTTTAAATTAAGGAAAAATCTAAAAATGGAAATATGGAGATAGATTTCCCTTGGCTCTGGCCTTCCTTGCTGTAGTGTGAGGTCATCCAGCTCTGCATTTTAGCCACTAAAGGCAAGCACAGGGCGAGACAAGGTATATACTACCTGCCCTGCCTGCGTTAATTAATCTGTAGCCCACATCTAGATAATCCATAGTTTTTCTAAGTGTTTACCTGCACTGGTTATTCTGTGGGACCCATCCATCAAAACTAGGTGATGTCCAACTATAGAACCATAAAGACTCGGTGTATAGTTAGGAGCTCTAGCTTTAGTTCTCTGAATACCCACCACTCATAAGGTGATTCGCAAGCAGAAACTGCTCGCTCTACCAGGAAGCTGTGAGCCGTGAAGGGTGATAGTTGCACCTATTACTTCTCTTCAGGGCTCACATGCACACTTGGAAGTATGTATTACTGTTCCTTTTTTTATAAATTATGAAATATAGACTCATATAAGTTTCGTACCTTTGCAAAGATTTCATAAGTAACAGTGAAGAGTTTAGGGGAGGTCCCTTCACAACAAAGTCCCCCCAAATCAGAATGTCCTGTACCATAGACTAACTGTATTAGACACACATTCCTTCTGTCAGTATAGAATAATTCGAAATTGTTTTTCTCAGACAGTAGAGCTGGTACATCTGTTTGCACAGCCCATTGGAAATCAGTAGGCGGTAGCATGACCTACCACAAAGAGACACTAGATTTGAAGTCCGAAGACTTAGGTTCAACCCTAACTATACCATTTCTTGGCATTGCGTCACCACGTAATTAATACTCAAGTTCTTTGAGCCTCATTTGCGTGGCTATATGGAAAGGATATAATTCTTCCCTGCTTGACTTATACACAGAGAATGGAGATCCAGTCGCATGGCATATCTTAAAATGTCACACTGGAGAGTGGTTTTCTTGCTGTCATTATTGATCATACTGCAGAAGGTGAATACACATCTACATGTCCTTTTTCTTCACCAAAAACTATAGTATAAGCCTTAATCTAGTTGCAGAAAACAGGATCCCAGGGGCAGGCATGGAAAAAAAAAGTTCAGTTGGTTTTGAATTGCATAATTTAATTATATAGGTAGTGAATGCTATAGAGTAAGGGCTTTGGAGTCAATTAGAAGTCCCTGGTGAATAATTAATTCATGTCTTCATGATTCTTCAGTCTTGAAATCTCATACCACTTTGGTTGACAAAGTTGTTTTAATGATTTTTCTGTATCCCTTTTGAGTTCCCACTCCCCTTTACACACATGCTGGTGATAATAGAAAGCACTGGTAAGGGGCACCTGGGTGGCTCAGTGGGTTGAAGCCTCTGCCTTCGGCTCAGGTCATGATCCCAGTTTCCTGGGATCGAGCCCCGCATCTGGCTCTCTGCTCCGCCAGGAGCCTGCTTCCTCCTCTCTCTCTCTCTCTCTCTCTCTCTCAGCCTACCTGCGATCTTTCTGTGTCAAATAAATAAATAAAATCTTAAAAAAAAAAAAAGAAGAAAAAGAAAGCACTGGTAAGAAACACTGGAAAAATAGATAGTACTCAATAAGAAATATATATAGAAATAAGAAATTATAGTCTGCAAGCATTTACCTGTCCCTGACTTGGTACTTAGCCCTGTACCATATGCTGTAGAAGAGGTGAAGGAAATATGCCTCCGAGAAGGTAACGAAGACAATTTAAATGGGAAACTACAAATACGTCGTCTACCCATTGTTAATTTTTTGAAAATTTTAATCAGTGCCTGCTAGAATGTTTCTCAAATTCTATAGATTTTTTTTTTCCTGAAGTAAATCTAAATTTTCTTTCAAGCTAGTGGAATATAGTATAGCATATGTACGTTGTAATGTCCTGAAAGAATTACAAAATATACTTTGTTCATGAAAAATAACACTATGATATACCATTAACATTTTTCACTAGTTTCCTTGGAAGGTCAGTGTTTATTTTTTATTATTGTTTCAAGGAAACAATAACATTTTATTGGAAACATATAATTCAGAAACTCAAAGTATGATTTGTGTCAACTCCAGTTTTACTTCTATAACCTATGCATGCATTTCAAACTAAATCAAATTTCACATCATTCATTAACCAACAGCAAAGCCGAATTGAAGATCGCTTAGAAAGACTGGATGATGCTATTCACGTTCTCCGGAACCACGCAGTGGGCCCATCCACAGCTATGCCTGGTGGTCACGGGGACATGCATGGAATCATTGGACCTTCTCATAATGGAGCAATGGGTGGTCTGGGCTCAGGGTATGGAACCGGTCTTCTTTCAGCCAACAGACATTCACTCATGGTAAGTGAGGAGATTTGTAGACTCTTCAGTTACTGTATAGAATTAGAATTTCAAGTATAATACCACTGCTGTTGTTTCTTCTTTTTTAAACAGCTTTATTGAGCTGTATCATTACTTACCTGCATTCTACCCATTTAAAATGTACCAGTCCATGTGTTTGAGTATGTTCGCAGGGTTATGCAATCATCACCAGAGGCTAATTTTAGGATGTTTTACCCCCTGAAAAAAGAAGAGAAATCCCCATGCCAGTAGTAGTTACTCTCCATCCCTTCCTCTCCCTGGACCTTGGCAATGACTAGTGTGTTCTGTCTCTATAATTTTCCTATCTTAGATATTTCCTACCACTGGAATCATACAGTATGTGGTGGTCTGTTCTGACTGGTTGGCTTCTTTCAGTTCGTGTAATGTTTTCAGCCTTTATTCATATTTCATCTTGTATCAGATCATCATTCCTTTTTGTTGCCAAACAAGATTCCATTGTATAGGGATACGTTACTATTATCCATTCACCAGATGATGGATATTTGGGCTGTATCCACTCCTTGACGATAATGAGTAATGCTCCTATGAACATTGATATACAAGTTTTTGGGTGGACATGTGTTTTAATGTCACTTGAGTATATACCTAGGAGGACATTGCTGGGCCATGGCCAGTGTTTTAAATTCTTCATCTTAGTGATGTCACCTAAAGGACCCAGCTTGTTTGTACATGTTATATTACTGGCATTTCACATATGAAGAGGTTGAAAGTTTGTTATTATTATCAAAAAACCCAAATCAATGTCTTTTGATTCTGTGTGTGGGAGGTAGGAATATGTGGTGTGTTTATCTGTCTAAGGATATGGGGTGGGACTGTGTGATTTAAAGATATGACAGTTTATCACTGCCTATTTATGAATAAGTTGTTTATTCAAATAATATTTAAACAGATCTATCCATATTACAACTGGAATTTCAATTCTGCCCATTGCGTTTGGAAACAATTTGGGAATGCATCCCCCTTTTTGGGGTGATTATGAAAATTTGGATTTTTTTAAAGATTTATTTATGAGAGAGAGAGAAAGGGAGAGCTTGAGGGCGTGGGGAGGGGCGGAGGGAAAGCGGGAGAGAAACCCTAGCAGACTCCATCCTGAGCGCTGAGCCCCTGTGGGGTTTAATCTCAAAACTCTTGAGATCATGATCTGAGCTGAAACCAAGAGTCAGAGACTTAATGGACTGTGCCATCCAAGTGCCCCAGAATTCGGAATCTTCTTAGCAAAATGTTAAGTGATGACAGTAGGGTGACTGAGTGGTGGAGAATGTATTACTAATGATTCTGTGTATTCTGCTGCTTATAAACTCCTGCTTGATCAACAAACACCTTAGTGTCCTCTTTTGTACCTGTAGGCTCTTAAAAAGCTGCTTGGATGAAGGTCTACCATCTGTTACCAACATAGCATCTCTTGTTTACCCATGATTCCAAAAGGGGAATGCAAAATAGGCACAGGTTCTTCTGAGGCTTGTTAAGTTCTTGCTCAATAGGATTCTTCCGTCCTTTCGGTTTCTCTTAATAAAAGGCTGAGATTGAGGGGACCATCCTGAGTGTTGTGTTATAGAAACCTGCAACCAATTTGAAACCAAAAATACTGGTTTATAAATAGAAGCAATGAACTCACTTCTGAAACGTGGAAAGATATTTCTGAATGCCAAAGCTCAATCTTTTTTTTTTCCTTTTTTTGCTTTTCCTTGACCTCTATCCTAAAAATTCATCATTGAGTAAAAATTGTTTGTCTATTCATGGCAGTTGCTAAGAGTTTACAAAAGGAAAATATAGATGTTAATTTAGCTTGGCCTCAGGTAATGTGTTAAATACACTTGGGATGCATATAATATGAGGTTTTAGTTTGTACAGCTCTTTTCTTTTTAAACTACAATGTTTAAACAATACTGCTTTTAATTAAGAAATCTGGCTTTATTAAAAGCCAGATCTGTGACTTACAACCATTCCTCTATATCTGCTCTCAATCAAGAGAAAAATGGTTTAATTTCTGGAGCTGTGTTCGTTTTGCATATGTTGAACGGGCGCATTGCTTCAGAAACAGTTTTTTTCCATAAATATGTAAAGTTTGCTCTTAAATACCAGATGTACGTTAAGTGGTTCTTTAAAATAATAAACGACACATAGATGCTCTGGGGGGACTGTTTGACCTTTGGGTTGCCTCCCCCTTGAGTCTGATTCGAAGGCGGGATTAGAGGGAGGGCCCAGAATCCTCTCTGGAGACGGGAAGTTGGCCTGACCTGGCTGGAGTGGCTAGGGAGGGGATGGAGCAGAGCAATAATAGAAGAAGGGAAAGAATCAGCCAATATTACACAAAACATTTTTGATTTGTTTTTGAAAACACTCTGCAGAAGCTAGAAAGCTGCTAGTTTCGCTGAGGAGGAAAAGCTCCTACTCCCTTCTCTGAAGGCATTTACAATCCAGTCCGGGGCAACCTCAGAGCCAACTGGGTAGTAGAGTCAAGTCCAAACACGTGGCACGGCCACACCTCGCCACCCTCAGAACCCCCCTTTCTTCCCAGAAATACCCGGTAGACCCACGGAGGCTGAAGTTCCCCAGCCTGAAACTCGAATGTGTGTGAAGCAGATCGGATTGTCATTTCTTTCCTTGCGCAAACCGGTATGAATTTTCAAACAAAAACATAAGAACAAAGGAAATAGTTTTTGAATTTAGTCAGTCTGAAGTTAGCCTTTGACCATTTGATACATTCCACAATAAAAAGGAAGTTGAAGGGGAAGGGGAAAAAAAAAAAACCCCTCCCCCCCCCACAACAACAACAACAACAAAATTCAAGGAGGATACGGGTAATGTTTTCCACATTTGAATTTTAATACATGAAACAGGCTATAAAACTCTGGCCAGCTGCAGTAAATAAAGTAGCCGTGGGAGGTATGCACCGGAAACTGTGCTGCAGAGAACACTGGTGGGTGTTTCTTTCCAACGACACACCTTCGTGCGTTGTTCTGGAGTAGAAGCCTGTTATAGTGACTTCAGACCCATCCCAGGGCTAGTTTTGTTCTGAGCAGATCTGCTTTATAATTCCCCTTAATAATTCCTCCTGATTAAAGAATAGACAGCTTTGAATTCTCTTGACCTCCATCCTCTCTCGCTTCCTCTCTCCCCGCCTTCTGAAAATCAAAACAAAATGGCTTGATAACTTGGAAGATGATATAAGCATTTCTTTCTGCAGCAGCTTGAAATCGTGGTGGGGAAAACTGGTTCTGCCTCGGCTGTTATGTTATCTCATTTAATTGCTAACATATTGTACTTAGCTTTTGATTCATAAAATGTTTTCCTTGGAGTTCTGAAGTAGGTCTTCAGTGATTTACTAAGTATTAGTGTAATGAAAGGGATTTTTTTTTTTTTTTTTTTTCACAGCAGCATGGCTCTGCTAACGTGAATGTTGGAGACTTGCAGGCTTTCTAGATGATATTTGGCCGTGCTCTTCCCTGCCCAGAAACCTTCACTGGCTTTCTATTATCTACAAAATAAAGACGAGTTGATTAAGCCCCATTACCATTTACCAAAAGCCTTATGTTTAGCCATTCCAATACGCAAAACTGTTTCCAGCAAGACCAGTCTGTGCAAATGACCAGAATTTGCCCTTTGCGTTCTCCTTAGGTAGTTCTTCCATGCCTGTAGGGCTTGGGCTGCCCTACTCACTTCCCCCTTGTCCATCTCAGTCCCACCTCTTTCAAGCCTCAGACTCCAATTCTGCCCCTTCCAGGAAGCTTCCTTGTCACCTCCACCTGTGTGTGACTGTCCATTTTTTCCCCTCCTTCCCAGAGCTCTGTGAATCACACTATTTTCTTACCCAGTCATGCAAAACTATAGATCTTTTAAAGGCCTGACTTTGCCCTTACCTCCTATCTGGTAAATCCTTGAGTACCAGGTCTTACATTAGGCGCTCCGTGAGCATCACCTCAGGCCGTCTTCCCAGGAGCCCTTTAAGGGGGACGGTGATGTCCAGTTGAGGAGTTGGTCGAACGGGCCTTCTTGGGTTCGAGGAGCTCAAGTCTGGAAGCCAACCTGAAACTGAGGAGCACCGCCTCCAGGTTCCACGCCTTTTGTTTATTACCACTAGCCCTCCCCAGAGATGAGCTCTAGCTGTGCCTTTCCGGGTAAGAGCTTGCGATTTTCAAATCTTGATAAATGCTCCTTGATGAAAGAATTTCCAGGCACCCCTTGGCCAAGTTCCTAGGGCAGCTTTTTACCCAAATGCAGAGTTAAAGAATTTTTCCTCCAGTGCCGTGGTATGCTGGATTAAAACCCGCACGGTCTAAACACTTCCTCTTAAATCAGCATATCTGGGCTAAGTGGCACAAGGTGTAAACTCTCCTTACTAGGGTCACGAAGTAGTAAATTTAAAATTATTTCTCTTACCAAAAACCACCCACGTTTCCGACAAGAGTCAAAGCAGAAATCTCTGAATGTGGGAGAATAAGGAAACAGGTGGGTTTGTCACGAAGCTAATTAGACATTCTTACCCAGGTAGAACCCCCCTGTGCCTCAGATACCTCCATGGTTAATCCTGATAGTAAATCATTAGGTTTTTATGAATTATTGAAAATGACAGTTCTGCAAAAATGATTCTCTCCAGTCTTCACTCAGTATTCAGATCCACAGATGAGACCTGAAAGCAAAGCTTTCAGATGACCTAATCTCCTCTTTTAACTGAATAAGAACAAAACCCACATCAAAAATGTCTTCCTGTGACTCTGTACATGCTTCTGATTACTTGCCAGTAGAGTCCGCAATGAAGGGATCACTTAGCTGAAGATTTCCTTCACAATTAACATATAACATTAGTGTGGTTCCTAGACCCTTTTTGCTTAAAGTCCATTTATTCATTTCCAGAAACATTTATCAAGAGTGTTTCCCAAATGTGAGGCTCTGTGCTAACACATGGTCTCTGCTCTCCAGGGGTTCCCAGTTTAGTAGAAAAGGAAACATATTTAAAAACAAATTGCTATGGCAGTACAGGAAACCCCATCCGGGGGCAGGGACGCAGCCCTCTGACCTAGGAGGGAAGGAGGCCGTTGTTCTTGGTAGAAGAGTAGTGGTCGTCGTCTTCTTCTTCTTCTTCTTCTTCTTCTTTTTTTTTTTTTTTTTTAAGATTTTATTTATTTATTTGACAGAGAGAGAGAGATCACAAGTAGGCAGAGAGGCAGAGAGAGAGGGGGAAGCAGGCTCTCTGCTCAGCAGGGATGCTGAGGCAGATACAGGGCTTGATCCCAGGACCCCGAAATCATGACCTGAGCCGAAAGCAGCAGCTTAATCTGCTGAGCCACCCAGGTACCCCGAGTAGTGGTCTTCTAAGGATCTGTTGCTCTAGTTGACTTAGGGTACAGGAAACCTTTAAAACTCCCCACCCACACCCATCCCCCACAGCATCCCTGAGACCCCGTCCTAGAAACCCCAGGTAGGGGTGTGGCATGCATTCAGAAACCAGGCATTTCAACTTGAGAAAGAAGAAAGAAAGCAAGCAAGCAAGCAAGCAAGCAAGCCATGCATTTCAGATATAAGCTAATCCTAGCCCAGTTTCCCTTTATTCATGTAACATTTTTAATTTCAGTTAAAAAGAATTTATCAGAAGAAAATTCATGGGGCGCCTGGGTGGCTCAGTTGTTAAGCATCTGTCTTCGGCTCGGCTCGGGTCATGATCTGAGCCCCGGCACCGGGCTCCCTGCTCAGTAGGAAGGCTGCTTCTCCCTCTCTCACTCCCCTTGCTTGTGTTCCCTTTCTCGCTGTGTCTCTGTCAAATAAATAAATAAAATCTTTTAAAAAAGAAGAAGAAAATTCATTAGGTGATAAAGCACCTTTTTGTATTTGATTGACATCTGAACATATGAGAACGTTTACCACTTAGGGCCTCATAAGATAACAACTTAACTTAGTTTTGTTTCATTGTTCTTAAGAAAGGACGATGGAATTCTAGATTCTAAAAGCACCCCAAAAATCATTTAGCCCATGGCCCTTACTTTACTGCTGAAGCCCAAGGCCCAGAAAGGGGGAAGTAACCCAAACATGGACGTCCAGTAGTTAATGGCCAAGCTTGGGTAGAAACCAGACAAGCCAGCAGGGAGAGCAGCACTCTTTGTCGCAAACACCACACCACTGCAGTGAACTTCCTCTCTAAGCCAGCACCATAGCAGTTTCAAAACTGTGGCTGAGGCTACAAGGAAACCCAAGAAAAAATTATTTTGATTATTTTATTGAAGTGTAAGTCACATACCATGTTATCTTAGTTTAGGTGTATAACATAGTGATTCAACAAGTCTGCATTACTCAGTACTCAACATGACAGAAACCCTTGGCTACTTTAGTTGTTCCTTGGCTACATGCAACAGGAGACAGACATGGGCGGGCATGTGGTATCTCGGGCAGCGTTTACTGGTACATATAGTCATCATAGTGGCAGAAGTCAGAAAATGTTTCCACGAAGGTCTGACCCGTAGAGGCTTCGCCATCTCTGTCTTGCTCCTCTAACTTTCTCACATTTTGACTCCGTAAAGTCGCATGTATATTTGAGCAGATGCCGCATTTCTAAGCAACTATTACCGTAGACTCTCAGGGATCTTATGTATCCTCTCTATCCAAATCCCCCTAAAATCTCCTGCCAAGCAGTCATCCAAGGATAAGTAGCTCTAAATGACCACAAAGCCTGTTTCTATCAAATGCTGGGAAATTCTTCTTTATGTCCAGCCCAAATTTACTTCTCTCTGCAGTCCTCATTTTTCTGCCTACTGAGGTTACCCAACAAATACATTAGAAACTTAGAGTTTTTTGAAAATGGTCTGGTCAGTTTTTTTTTTTTTTCTCTAGACTAGATATTTTTATCTTCAAATATTTACCACCACCCACCCACCCCACTCCCCCAGTTAAAGTTTTGATTTTATGACTTTCCAGTGCATTCTCCCTATTTTAAAAGGAATGCTTTCTTTTTCAAAGACTTTTTAGCATGTAGAGTCTCAAACCAAGCACAGTGCTTAAGGAATCATCAGGGTGGGCTAGGGTGGGTCTATTACCAAACCCATTCGATATGCTGTATATTCATTTAAAGATCCTCACAAGATCCTATTAGTCATTTTTGATGCCTTCATCATCCTGCTGGCGGATACTGAATTTCTAATCAGCTGAAATCCATAAGCCACACGCATCTCAACTACCCTTGTGTGCGTTGTGTTGTATTGTTACAAAACTTCATGTTATGCCTTTGTGGGTTTTTGTGGGTTTTTTTTGGTTTTGTTGTTTTGTTGTTTTTCTATACCTGTGAATTTCATCCTGCAGCTTCAGTCTGTTTCCAGTTGAAAGCTCTTCTTTAGGTCCTCATTCGGTCACATACTCTGCCAACACTGTCGTTGGTTGTTTCGATGGGTGCCATTATTGCCCTTAGCAAAGCCATGAATAAAAATGTTAACTAGAGGAGGACACAGAGCAGAAGGCCTGAGGTTCAAGGCTACAGACTCTCTCTCAATGCTTACATCGTCCTCATCCTTTGGGTTTAATATTTCAGCCAGTTACGTTCAACTACTTTTACTCTCCCACTGTCCGCCTTCTCTCATTTTTCCCTTAGCATGATCACAAGACAGCGGACATGTGGCATTTCCATGAATGAGGAAGTAAGGTTTGTCCACAAAGACTTGTTCTTGGTGGAACCAAACTGAGTTTGAGAGGTCATTGCTTCTCTTTCAAAGCACTTCGAAACTATCTTTTAAATAGCCTGTTTCAGAATTTCACTCAGGATCTTAGTCATCTCCGCATCTTTCCATAGCTACTATATAGAAACTAATGTAGGTTTCTCTCTTTGATTAAGCAATTTGCTTATCTATAGTGTTTCACCATCTATCCTAATCTCCACAATTATATTTCTGAGAGCAGACTAGCAGACTTAACTGACTCAACTTTTTAAAAAATCTATATCAATAGTGTACTTTATTTTAAGAAAACTTAAGGGAAAAAGAGGGAAAAAAAAACTTGAAGAAATTCTTTTTATTTTTTTCAAACTTTTCCTAGCCTGTGGAGATAGTCTTGACATCCTACATAGGTCAGCTTAAGGTGGACAATTGGAGGATTTCGTGTATGTGTATATTTTGCCAAATGATCACCACAGTAAAATTAGTGGACACCTCTATCCTCTCACATAATTACCTTTTTTGTGTGCCTGATGATAACTTCTTTTAAGATCTACTCTTAACAACTTCCAAACATTTACTAGAGTAGTTAATTACTGTTCCCTTGTTGTACATTCAGTCCCACAGTCTATTCACTTTATAGCTGCAAGTGTGACCTTTGACCAACATCTTCCCATTTTCCCCAGCTACCGCTCTTCTACTCGCTTATTTCCGTGGGTTCTTTTTTTTAAAGAATCTACGTATCACATATGAGAACATACAGTATTTGTCTTTTTCTGTCTGACTTGAAGACATTCTCTTAACCGTGGATTAGGTACAGCAGCTTCAGAGACCTGGAACTCCCCATTTGACATTTCTGCATTCACGTAAATGAAAGGTCAAGAGGTTTTAAATACAACCATAGCAATGGGACCACTTGTGCTCCATTGATAGTCCCTGAGATGAGGGGTTAGGATCTGTTGTGTGGGCAGATCCCACAGCAGTGGGTCCAAACTAGGTAGATCCCTTCTTCACCCCACCCCATCAATACCTATTTCACCCAAAACAGGTCCTGGGACCTGGAAACAAGATAGTCTCTGTTGGACTGTCAAACCCAAAAGATTCCCTTTCTCCACTTCTAGGACAAAATAAGCCTAGTTCCCCAAATTGTTTTTCCCCTAAAGTATGTGTTTAACACCCTGGTGTCATGAACTTTATTTTATTTTATTTTATTTTTAAGGTGGGGAGTATATCCTTTTTAAGATTTTTGTTTATTTATTTGACAGAGAGATCACAAGTAAGCAGAGAGGCAGGCAGAGAGCAGGGTGGGGTGGGGAGCAGGCTCCCTGCTGAGCAGAGAGCCCAATGGAGGGCTCCATCCCAGGACCCTGGGATCATAACCTGAGCCGAAGGCAAAAGCTTTAACCCACTGAGCCACCCAGGCACCCCATGAACTTTAAATGAATAAAAACAAAAACTGGTTGTTTTCCCCACTTTCAAAATATAAAAGCGTATTTAAAAGATACTCTTTGGCCTCATTGTATTTTTATGATGCCTTCTTCTTAAATAATAGAGGAAAAAGCAGGTAGATGCTTTGAATAGCATAGTCACTGTCATATTTTTAAATCGAACTCTTCTTGGGGACAAAGACACAATGCTGAACTGTCCATGGTTTAGAAAAGGCACAACCCTTGCATTTTAAAAAGGTGGTATTATCCTTGTTTCGTCAAGAAAGCAGATTTTTGGGGAGGAAAGATAATATTGTATATATTAGCAACTATACAGATGCTCATTCCCTCGTTCTGTGTCTTCTGTGCTTCAGATCCTTTGGGGGTTATGAAATGTGTACGAGAGTCTCTGATCCTTTAGACCTTTGACTCGGGGAGGGGGGCGATAACACAAGTATGTGTCTGACTCTAATACAAGGTGGAATCAATGAAGTGACCTAAGAAACAGTTCAGAGAAGGACGAACGTGGTCCAGCCTTAGGAGACCTAAGGTTTCCTAAGAAAACCTTCCTGCAAAAGGTGTCATGGAGCTCATGTTAGCGTCTGTGTAGGATCTCAGCAGTTAGGAACGAGCTAGAAAGGGCATTGCAGAGCTATCAAATAAAGTGATTAAAAACAGATGCAGAAAATAAAGGATCTCATATGCCCAAATCTGATGATGATACGGGCTGGGCAGCACCGGCCGGACAGCCTTGGGTGGAAAGCCCCTCCCCCTCCTCAGAGTACAGCAGCTCCAACAATTGGCTCAAATATTTCACATGAGAGTCCACAGGAAGAGCGAGTTTTCATGTATATTTTTTACATCCAAATTAAATTAACTCATGGAATTTTCCACCCTTAGGAATTAAAGTAGCAGCTCATGAAGTAATTCAGTTATGTCATTCATACCAAAACAGAAAATTCTGGAGCGACTTGGCACTGTTTAAAAGCTGAGGCTAGGCCTTGGCCATTTTATATTTTTCAGAATCTGTGGTCGTTGTGTTATTTTAACTTTTATTGTGGTTGTAAATTTTTCAAATCAAAAGTATCTTAATTGCTTAGAAAATAGAAGTGTAAAATGGGCTCAAAATAAGAAGAGGTTTTAGGCAAGGCAGCTTTAAGAGGGAAAACCTAAAAAAAAAAAATCAAAAAAATTTTTAAAAGCTTGAACGTCGCATTTCTGAAACACGAGGATTCTACCTAATTGGTTGACATTCACAGTTGTACATAATTATAGCTTCCTCTGCATCCATAAATCATCTTACAACTACGAAGTTGAGTTGAACCAGAAGATCTCTCCAGTATTAGGTAAATGACATCTTCTGGGTAGCACTGTCCTGATACAATAACCACGTTCATTTCCAGGCAGCTCATTGGACACACTGTTGAAAACCAGGATATCGAGTTTCCACATTTTAATTTCACGTTTGCCTTCTCCTGGGCTCCTGCACACGGACGGGTCTCGTTTGGAGCCGAAAGTGTGTGAAAGTTATGGGGGAATGGTAGTCTCTGGGTAATGTTTCTGTGAGCTGCCCAGATTCTTCCCCCTGTAGTCTAGATGGGAAACAGCTGGTTTTTGTTTAAAAAGCTGTTTTGCGAAATGTCTGAATCTTGAGGTGTAGAACTGAGGTCACCAGTAAAAGCAGGTGCTCGAGAACAAGTGAGAATGACTCTGGGGGCCAGCCGGCCTGTAACCTTCTGCAGGGTACTTCCTAGCACAGGAGAAGTGTTGACGTTGTCCGCTCTGTTTAGCACACAAACAGAGAGAAGGAAGCAATGGCATTACCGGTGCTATTAGGAATTGAGTATGTTTGAACGTAGCCAGCCCTTGAGTGAATAATTAGCTCAGTCTGAAAGAAACCAAAATGGTGATTTCCCTCGCAAAGCTTCAAATACAAAGGTCCAAGATTCTGGCTTCCTTTAGATGTTGTAAGTGCGTGAATTTCCTCTTTAAATACACCCACAGTGAAAGAACTAGCATTTCCAGTAAGTGGTACCATAACTGAGGATGTCCTGCAACTCCATGGACACAGTCTAAGGGCGAAAAGAAACCTGAAATGGCAAGACCAGTACCAGGGCAGTTTTGAAAAAGGCAAAGAAAGAAACATGTGGAATCACTAAAGGCCAGTGCATGTCAGATATCCACCAGTCTGAAGATGAAAGGAAACAACCCCCTCCCCTGGGAGCTGGAGGTTATTAGCAGCTGTTTATCCAGTCGGGAATAGAGATTAACATTGTAACTTTTTTTTTTTAAGAACTAGAGGAGAATTTGTTTGGGAAGTTGGCTCTTCATATCAAGTCACAGTGCATTGCCAAAAAAAACTTCCTTTCTCAGAACTCATGTACGAGAGTTGAGCAATGTTATGATTCTCTGAGAATCTCTGGATTACCCAAAGTCTATCTCCATTAAATGGAACAGAAAAGGATAGAGAAATGGATGGATGTCTGCCATCCACACATTCCCTTGAACTCTCGGTGTGAAAAAGGCTGCTTACGGTTTCTCCAGCCTGCCTCTGCAGTGGGGGGCACCCTTCCTACCCCCCACATTCCCCACTGCCCCCCAGCTCAATCTTTACCACTCTGAGACGTACCCAAATGGATTTTGTACATGCCTCCTCCTTATAAAATGCCTTTTCGTGACACACTGGGGAAGCTATTCAGTACCGTGTGGAGCTTCATTCTCAAGAAAACAACATAGTTGGATATTGGTATTCCCCCCCCCCCCGATTTAATGCTACTCTTAATGTCATTTTCTTTTATTAAATCCTTTCTTTTGCTTTTGATCTTATTTATAGCAGAGCCACTGGTCGTATGGAAACTATTATTGTATAGCTGGGAGATGAAAGACTTCACTGCAGTTAAATACAAGTGAATCATTTGGGGCAATAATACACACACACAGCGAGGTACCATTTGTGTCCGAAATGCCCTGTGTTGTTCACTTTGTAGTAGAGCCGGTGAGGTTTATAATGGGCTTTACAAAAATCTGCCTTTTGTCCAAAATATGTACTCTGACAACATGAAAACATGTTCATATGCAGCCCTAAGCTGCGTCTTCATATAGCTGTAATATCAAAATAATGCCACTTCTTGATGTAAAAAAAGAAACTTCAATTTAAAGTTGAGATGTTACCTCATCGATGTTGTGTCCGTTTTTAAAAAAAAAAAAAAAATTTAAGTAATTTGTATCAAAAATCTACCCGTCCTTCTGAAATGCCACCTCCTTGAAGAAGTCCCTGGTTTCTCAATTTGGAACATTTTCGCCCATCCTTTGATACCCCACCCAACCTGGTCCTACCTCGTGACATTCACTTTCTTTTGTCTTAAATGGCTCCACCATTAAGATGTAGGAACCTGTAAATGATAGATGTGTCTATCGTTTATCATTTCTCCTACAAATACCTAAATCGTGCCTTGCACACAGCACACATCTTTGAGGCATTTGTTGACAATGTTCATTTTTTGATAGAAATGTGCAAAACGTATAGTTGACCATGTCAAAAGGTTTTCGATTTCAGAAACAGTCTCACAGGTTTGTGCCACGCGTTTCGTCATTGACTATTTACAAAGCACCCAATTGCACGTTGTAATATATAATATTACAGTGCTACACAGTGACCTGTACACCCAGTCCCTGCCCTTGGGACACTTCCATCTCAAGACAGGAATGGACTTTATGCATGGCAGAAAAACAGAAGCATTGAAGTGTATGTCCTGCCCTATCAAGCACTGTCCTTGCATGAATATTCACGGGGGGGGGGGGGTGTCCCACAATGAACAGTCAGGGGAGAGCCCTGTCTGGGTCCAGCCATGATGAGAGCGCTGGAGACCCAAACAGCTGACAAGGAGTGCGAAGACGGGGATCTGTGGGACTAACAAAAGAGAAGTGGTTGGTGAGTTGTGCAGAGGAAACCAGCTCTGGGAAGCAGAACAGGGAGGGCTTGGCTCAAGAGCCTTGCCGATTCGGGAGCAAATGCAGCACATGGGGAACCATGAGTGGGTAACCGAAGCTGGAGATGCAGGAACTTGGAAACAGGAGGGAACTGGAAGGGTCCTCTGGTGTCCAGGTGAAGGACACAGGTGTACAAGGTATCGATCTTAGACTTGATCCACAGAACGATGGAAAGCTGACATGCAAGGGTTATGGGCAAAGAGTATATCATTCAGAAGGGGAATATTTAGGAGGTGATGGGAAGGGAATGTTTCATTAGGCTTGTTACTCTTCCACTTCCTTTCAAATATTTTACAATAAGCCTGTGTTACTTGGATGATAAGAAAGGCATTAAAAATAAAGGCCAGTTAGGTACAGCTAAATCCCTAGGAGTTGACCTCCTTGGCTGCCTACAGAGCAACCTGTATGGAATCCAGTCCCGTGGTTGTACACAAGCTCACAGGTGTGTCTGTACAGTGGGATCAGAACTCCCAAGCACATGTCAGGTGTATAATCGTCTTTTCCTTCAGGCCAAACAAAAGAAGCTACCTACCAGTCAGCGCACAATTTCACCATCATCTCTGTGCTGGAGAGACTTGGGTTCATTAGGCATGGAGTAAGTTTAGTTCCCTACAAACTACTTAGTAACCTGCTACCCGGGGCCGGAAGGGGTGATAGGGACTCCACGAACCACCTGCTGAGGTTCTCACTCGGAGGACCACATCTAGTTATGGTTTCCACTGTAGGAAAGTCATGTAGAGATGTGAGGGCAGAGGGTGGAGATACAGAGGAGAGAAATGAAACAGGTCTGATGGATGGAACGTACAAGTGAAGAGAAAAAAAAAAAGATGAACTGAAATCAGATAACACTCATTTGCATCTCTTGAATTAAATCACAGAATCATTCATTTTAACCATTTGGGTGGACATTCTTGGGAGTTTCGGCCTACCTGATCACGTGACAGGTCAGGCCTGCCAAGTCAGGGTCATTTACATCATGTTTAAGCCCTTTAGAAAATTATTTTATCATCTGGGGCATAAAAATTAAAGAAACCTCCCTAGAATTGCCCAATGAGGAAATACCTTAAATTTCAGGCAAAGCGTAAACGAAGCTGTGAGATTTCTGGGGGAAGAAACAGGTGTCCTCTGGAGTGAGGGAGTCTTTCCCTCGTAAACATCTCCCAAGAATCAAAATCCAAACCAAAGACTGGCATCGGTTCTGACTTTAGTGAAAAATCCTTTAAATGTTTAATGACAGGAGTTTTTAAAAAGTCGTCTGATAAGTTTTTCAACTGAGAAATATGGAAGTGATATTTGTGGTTGAAGGGCGTCCCAGATGTTAGGGCTCTCTCGCACAAAGGAGTTGGTTATTAGAGGCGGGTCTCGGTTTCCACCGCATCTCAGTGCCCCCGGGACTGTTTCCCCGCAGAATGCGTCCGCTGCTGCCGTTCCGTGAACTTCCGTGAGCCATCTGTGAGCCATTAAAGTCTGCATAGCCGCTTCCTACCTCTTTAAAAGATGCACTTTTGGACTAAACGGTGTTTTGCACATTTGGGAAAATAAGTTTGCTTTCCTCTAACATGAGAGAGAGCTGGAGAGATCATTGAGACTGAAATCTAGCATTCTCCAGCTGTCATGTGTGATTGATATTTCGTGGGGAGGTGACCGTTCGGACATCCACACTGCCTTCTGTGTCTAAGGACAATTAAAGCCCATCGACTTTTCTTCCGTGTTTGTAGAGGAAGAGAAAGAGAAGAGAGAAAAGTAAAAAGAGTAAAAAGTTACCGGGGCTTTTTTTTTTCTTTGTCCCATTTCCTTATTTTGTTTCTTCTTAAAAACACCTATGTCAAAAGGAAACATTTGACCCAGATACCATTAATAACAGAGTTTTCTTTTGCTATACCAAAAAGTTCCTGGTAGCCTGTCGAGTTTCGTATCAATGTTGCTTGGTCCAGAAATTGATGACAAGTTTCCCGAAGTTCGCAGCCTACGCTCTCTTAGAAGGATTATGGTAGAAAGGAAGGAAGGGCGGCCTGAAAGCCGGCTTTGAAGCAGTTATCTCTGGAGATAACATTAACAAGGATTGAATAACTGCCAAATGAAATTTAATACATTTTCCCATCCATGAAATAGGCCTCTTAAATACAACAGAATAATTACTTTCACAATACTCCCTGGAAACAAAGGGAGCAGAAACACCGAATGTCTTTTTTGTTTGTGGTGTTTGTTGTGAGCCCAAGGATCAGGATAAGGATATTTACCAGGACGCTACGCGGATCCCCACATGACAGCAGCCTTGCCAACAGCCACCTCATTGGAGGCTGCATGTCTTTTAAATCTGTTTATGTTGGAGGAGTTGTGGCAAATATTAAATTTTATAATTTAGTTAGACATCTTGGCCTTGGCCATCGGTGATGAGCTGTGGTGGTTTTTCCCCTGTGATAGAGAAAAAGAAAATGGTTTTCATATCCATATCTGTACACACACACATCTATGTACATGTATGCACACTTTGGGAAACAAAAGCTCCAGGAAGTAAAACCCCCTTTGTCCCTTAACTCTGCTCCCATAAACACACACAGACACACACACACAGACACACACACACACACACACACCCCAAATCAAATTGTTTGATGCTGTTATAAGTTTTCTGAGCTCAGATCCTGTTTTATTCTTCTTACTAGATGTTTGACTATCTCCAACCTTAGCTTTCTTCTCTATAAAATGGCGAGTTTGGCCTAACGGGGTTCCAAGTTTCACAAGCCCTTTTAGTCTCTACTCTGTGAGTGGAAAGTGCTTCTAAATAATATATCAATTCTTCCCTTGGAAAGTAAGGCTATTTAAAATTACATGGTGCTTTTCTGATTCAAAAGAAGTAATGTACTTCTAAAGATATTTAGTTATTCCCAGTGACATTAACACGGGAGAATTTAGATAACTGTGTCAGGGTTTGACTACACCTTGACCTGAGATGCAGGATGGCTTAGATATTTACACCCAAGAGCCATGATGTGGGGCGCAGGCTATCTGGGCAGAAGGGGCAGCCATGCTTGGACCACATGAGCTCCCCTCTTCTTTTGTAGCTCATTGAACCAGTTCATGGGGACACTTGGCCCTAAAGTGGCCCCTTCAAGGGATGGCCCATGGGTTCTTCAAAATGAGGAGCTCACCATCAGATGATCTGGGGGTTCTGAACTCAGAAATACTAAGACAGGGAGTTCGCAGCAGTTAATAAGGAACCTGAAAGAGTGTACTGAGAGATGCATGAAGGGAGCGTCCAGGCTGTAGCCAGGAGGCGACAGAAGCCAGAGAGACAGAGGTACCAGTAGAGGTACGAGAGAGGCTGGAATGGCCCATGAAAGAGAAGGAGTGGCCTTAAGTCCAAAAGAGCTCTCTGGGTCCAAAACCCAAATTACAGAAATCATGATGAATGTCCTTTCCTTTGAGAGACTTACTGTTAAAACCGCCACACTAAATTAATCAATGCCCAAAACTGCCTCAGAGGATCACTGTAAGCTCCACGAGGTCATCCAATTTATTCACCTCCCGGAGCGACAAGCACGAAACTGTATTAGTAAGTATCTCTTGGCTTAACAAATGTACTCTTGGGTCAATCAATGAACACTGATGGAATAATTTTGAGATTTGAGTTTTGTCTTTTACATTCAGCATAAGCATATCTAAAACCATATTGTATGTAACTAAGAAGACTATTCTTAAAGATTGCAAAAAAAAATTACAAACAGCATTGATAAAATTAACTGCTTTTTTTAGGCTGGCTTTTAACTTTATTGTTTACCTAGATGAAAACATTATCCAAATAGGGCTTTAATGAAGTATAGATTTTCTAAAAATAGGTGCTATCCCTAGAATTGATTTGTAGGTTGAAGGAATCTGCTTTCTTCATATTATATTATTACATATTTATTATTTGGAAGATGGACGAGCCCTGAACCTTGTATATCACATGGCTCCTCCTTCTATTTCAGAGGGATTCTGGTGATGGAGTGGGCTAGCCATCCAGTCTGTCTTCCTTTTTCTTTGTCTCTTATGTGACCAAAAATGCTGTTTCTGAAAGAGAAGTAAACAGGGTTAGGACAAGCTGCGTGTGGCCAAGGAAACAAACAAAGCAACGTTAATTCTTTGGAATACGAGTCCACAGTCCCAGTCAATGGAACTGATCCTGAGGAATCAGGCTCAGTACCACATGGATCTGGACCCATCATCATTCGTTCATTTGCCCTGGAAAGTACATAGTTTATATGGGAGGCCTTAAAACATCAAGAGCAGGGGCACCTGGGTACACCTGCAGGGGGCACCTGCTCAGTCAGTTAAGTGCCTGACTCTTGGCTCAGGTCATGATCTCAAGGTCAAGAGATAGAACAGGCATGTATGCACTTTCTCAAAAAAAAAAAAAAAAAAAAAAGTAACTTTATTCCTAATTTCCTTTATGGAAAATTATTAGGTATATTTGAGATGAGCTAAGATGATCTATAGAAAATAAAGTTAGGTGTAATATGTATGGCTAAAATCCAAACAAATATAGTTGGAACAAACATATTTTATAATTGTCAAACATACTTACAATATCATTTAAGATTTTACTCTCATTGTGCAAGAGGATTTAGAATCAAATGCATGTGAGCAAAATAGGGACAGAGAGTGCAAAGATGATCATGAATGAAGGTAGTTTGTGTTCTGAAGGTGTTTGAAACTCCATAGACTCTTATTTTTATGTCGTATGCAGGTATTTTCAGATAGTTTCACGTAACAGTATCTATAATTACTGTGTACCTATTATATAATAGTTGCTTTGCATATTTCCTCCCTTTGCAATAAACATGGGACTCATTCTCTATCACTCGGTGTTATTTTCCCATTTGAGATTTGAATACCTTGTCCATGGTTACACAGCTAACAAAGAAGCCAATTACAGTTAAAAATCTAGATATTGTTGGCTCTTATTATTTTATTCTTTCTACTCAGTCTTTCATAGTAGTTGAGGCAGAGAAAGCATAAAGATAATTGGTTGTGGGCTCTTTTTCCTCTTGTAAAAACTAATCTGAATGTGATCTAGAAGGAAAGAAAGAAATGCAGGATCAATCTATGAATGTATTTCAAGTGAAAAGCAAAATAGTAACCTTAAATTACATCATGGATGCTTACAAGGAAAGCTTGGGTGTTTTAAGAGAATGATTTTTAACATAAAAGGGATTTCCATCTTTGCTAGACTCAAACCTGTGGTTACCTTCAGTGATTCCAATTCACAGTCATCTTCTATGGAAATTTAAGAGATGAAACCCATTGGGAATACCAGTAAATACGCGTCAGCACTATGGGACTTATTTGCGTTACCATTGATTGACAAGCTCAAAGAGCTACCGTTTGCTCAAGCCCTGCAAATTCATCCTTACAAGTTGACACCTTAGATTGAAAGGATGATCATCGATCGAATGAGTCTTCTAAATGCACAAATACAAAAGTGGCAAATCAAAACCTGAATGGAAAATAGCAATCACTCTTTTGTTTGGAACGAATATAAAAACAGACCAAGAGCGAGTGAGAAATGGTTGGGGGCATCCGGTGGGCCTGACCAGCGTGATCCGGCGTCAGTTACCAGGAAGTGATCCGGCGTCAGTTACCAGGGGAGACCGCAGTGGCCTGGTGGGGGCGTTGCCTAGACAAAGGGGGCTTGCACTTGTTCCATGGAACACCAGAAGTTGAGACTAGAATCAGTGGGTGGAGTGTACAAGGAGGCCAACTTGTGATTAAAATGGAATGGGCTGCTTTAGGAGGTAATCATGGTCCCCTTACATCTGTAGCTCCCACATAGAAGCGAAATAGCCACCATTCAGAATGTTCTGGGAAGGGACGCAGGCACACAGGTGGCAGACAGCCCTAGACTCTTAGCCACAGCATTCATTTATACTCCCCGATGCTCACGAATCTTTAAATCCTGTATATTCTTGGTATATTTTGAACCTGAGCAATTAGTATGATTTACGCGATCCCTCCCCTTCCCCCCCCCCCCCCGAGTTATTTCCTTCTGTGCTGTTTTGGATTATATAATGGTGATACTTTATACTAGGTTGCCTTTAGATAGAATGTACTTCCTTTGGTTCTGTGAATTTTATTGTTGTCGGTTCAGATTCTTATTGTTGTTGTGTTCTTTGGAAACACTCTTCTAAAGCATTTGGCAGCAAAAAGAAGGAAGATTCTGCTTTGTAGGGTTTTTGTTTTGGGATTGGAAAAAAAATGAACTTTTTGATTCGTAGCAGTAGAAATTCATGGATAAATTTTGTTAGTGTCAGGCCCACTGTCCCGCACCCGTGTTCACCCAACAATAGACTCGGAGAATAACTCCTCGGAAATGCAAACGAAAATGTCAGCTAGTCCTGTTCCTCTTGGTTTGCAAATGCTTAATGGTGTTGCTTTAAGGCGTTAAGCTATAAAGTCCGCAGTGGCTGTCTCACTGTCACTAGTGCCACATCTCTGGACCCCAGAGTGGGTAGTAGTAGTTAATAAAAAGCTCAGCAGTAATTCTTCCAGACCAAGTCATCATGCTGTATTCCGTAATTTTATTCATGGAAACCTAAAGAGTGTTTAGAGTATGGTGTCTTTCTAGGATCAGAATAGTGGGAGGAAAAAAAAAATGGAAAAATGTCCAAACATCTTTGCATGGCAATGATGGCATTACTGGTGTGTTTAATAAAACCTTTATTGGTACATTTTCCGGTGTGGTGGCATTGGCAGAAACGGTCCCCCTTTGGATTTGGAACTCAGCAGCTGATGAAATGCAGTAAACATTAATTTGGAATGGGCTGCCCGTTTTGGAAAGCCAGGTGACATTTTATTATATTTGTACCGAGCAGGGGCTGTGTCCCATACTGCTGTAGCTTCCGCTGTCAGAGGCTTAGCTGGCATTATGGAAAAAAAAAATGGCAGGCCTGAGAATCTTATCCCCTGAAATGAAAGTCGAATGCCAAATTGAAATTCCTGTAGGATTTCCGATAGCAATGGGGGAATTGAGAAGCCCACAATTAAGCATATGGGCATTAAGATAATTGTCAGATCTGTTGGCGGACATGATAGAAGACAGATGGGTACGAATCAGTGCGCTCCACTGCAGCACCCTGGGAGACAATTTGACGTTTTACCTGCCTGAGCTCCTCTGCCATATTTGTCACTGGATGTACCGCGCGGCATCTCACGGAGTGTGAAGTGTTTTGCTGGCGACTGTAGGTGCAAGTGTGGTCCTTCAGCGCCCTCTAGTGAAAGGCATTTGGGAGTCTCGTTCTTCCCAGGCCCGTCTTCCTCCCGCAGGTCCTCGCTGCCCTCCCTCTGGTTCCCGCTAAACTCTTGCCGTTCCTCTCACCCTTACAGGTTGGGGCCCATCGTGAAGACGGTGTGGCCCTCAGAGGCAGCCATTCTCTTGTGCCAAACCAGGTTCCAGTTCCGCAGCTTCCTGTCCAGTCTGCAACGTCCCCTGATTTGAACCCACCCCAGGACCCTTACAGAGGTAGGTCCGCCCCCGAAGGCACCCTGCCCTCGCTTAGACAATAGCAACTCCAGTGTTGATCCCAGGCGTCCTTGGCATTCGTCTCTCAGGAAGCGCTGGCAAAAAACCAAGAGTCAAATTTGGTACAAAAATGGTAAGCGAATGGGAAAGTAGTTAGAACGGAGCCGGCTAATTGTGTTTCTTCAGGAACTGTTTTGCTCAAACATCCTCTGAGATCCTGGTCCTCTCTCAGCAGGGAATGAGACAACAGCCTGATGAGAGGAAATTTTATTTTAGCTATTTCCACATTTTCCTCATTCAGGTCCTCTAATGTGGTTAGTTGTAGCCTGAACATGATATTTCCAAATGAATAGGAAGGAAGGACATTGTTTTTGTCGTTTAAGATCGAAGGAAATGTAGGTACGTCTCAAAACTGGAACTTGGTGGAATGATTTTCACTCTTTTCCGCTCGCCCCGCCACGACTGCCTCAAACCACGGATGCCAGGCAGCTTTTCATGACCCCGGGGAGTGACGTCGTAGGGGCCAGACCTGGGTCCCCTGCTCCCTGGGCTACCGCCTGGCCCGGGGACTTGCAGACCCTTAAATAACATTCTCCTATGACCCTCCCTCCGTGTTTGGAATAAAGATGATAACACTGCCATGGCGATAGGCAGAAGCTTTTTTTCACCTGCTAAACATTGTACAAATATTAATTATGTATGTGGAGAAAGAGATGATCACCGCTTCTTAAACTTAGCCTACGTAGGCATGACCTGAGGATCTTGTTAAAATGCATCTCTGAAGAGTTCTGGCGATAAGGTTCCTTCTGGACCACAGACCAAATTTTGAGTGCCTACGAATAGAGGAGAATACCCAATAGACATGCTTCTACCTTAGAAATAAGTGGATACACGACGGTCACGTATTAAAATCTACTGTGATCCTGAAAGTTGAAATGCATTGTGATCTTAAAAGTTGAGCAGTGGTTAAAGCTAGAAATTTCTTCAGCGAGCAGCTAACTGCTTTCCATATGTACCATTTTTAAATGCTGATTACTCCTCGAGGATAAGCGAAGCCTAATTTCAGAATATCATTAGGGTATCTATTGAAGCCTTGACTGTACATATTTAGCTTACTCCCTGGGAATTATATTTTAAGGACATTTTTCTATTAAATCATTGCATATGGAAGAAACTCAATATAATAGCTGATATTTACTTGGGTTCTTAATCAGAACATTGAGGTGTGTGATTTTCATGATTATGATTTTCATTGCAATTAAGTTGATGTTTTGTAGACAGTGAAATTACCATCTACTCCAAAAGATTGCAAAATAGAATTTAACCTCGGAGCCAATGCAAAGAGAACTTGCTTCCACAGGTGCATTTTTGAAACTTCACCAGATAGCATGAAAAAAAAAAAAAAAGAAACCACGGCAGGAGGATCACCGTTCAGCAGCTGAAGGGTATAGGCACAACTCCACAATCCGCAGAGCGTGTGCTGGTGCCTCGGGTCTTCCGTGGAAGCGTCACCTGGTCTCTCTCTCTCTCTCTCCCTTTTCCGGCAGGCATGCCGCCAGGCTTGCAGGGCCAGAGCGTCTCCTCCGGCAGCTCGGAGATCAAATCCGACGACGAGGGCGATGAGAACCTTCAGGACACGAAGTCTTCCGAGGACAAGAAGTTAGATGACGACAAGAAGGATATCAAATCGATTACTAGGTCAAGATCTAGGTAACAGTATATGATACTGTCGCTTCATTTAATTCCTTTATTGGACTTTGATGAAGTGAACAGAACAGGAAGAAACTACTCAGTTTTTTCCTGGCAGGTAAATCTACAGCTGAAAAGAAATTTCAAGACTTGCTCTAGAGGTGCTAAAGTATCATTTAAGATACCGGCCCTCTAGGGAAGCCTAAAATGTCTTTGCACTTACGAATTTGGACCTCGTGCTCACTGCACGCAGTGCAGACAATTTGTAACTGATTCAAGTGCAAACGGTTGATTTAAAAAAAAAAAAAAAGAACTATGCTTATTCTGCGAATTTGGTCAGAAATGATCTTTCCAAAATATTTCTAAAAAGAGATCTTAGCCATGTTGAAAATGCAGCTGAGGTATATGCAGCTATGACTTTTCTCTTCTCTCGAACGTGAGAAAGCACTGATTTCCCAGCTCTATCTTAAGCGTGTTGGTATTTAATAATAATAATGATGATGATGATGATGATGATGATGATGATGATACCGAAGTTGCTCACTTTTTTCTCCCAGATACTCCTTTCTACAGAAAATACAACTGCAGGAAAATAGCTTCTGGTTGGTTTTCTTAAATAATCTGATATCTTTCAATTAGAATCTGTTTCCTGGAATGTGAATCCTAATCTGATGATCAGGTGGTTTGGGGACACGGTGACACCCAGGTTCTTTGCCTCAGTTCCCTTGGGTTGTTTTTATTTGTAAGTTAAATCAATCGTGCTGTGACTGCACATCCCCTTCTAAAAGCTGTTGTTCTCAGGCTTAGCTCTAATGCCCTTTAGGAATTGAGAACATGCCCCTTGGGATGGATTTTCTTATCCAAAAGTCCTAAAAGCTCCCTACCCCTCCCCTCCCACCATCTCCGCAGAGTTTCCTGTCTCATGGCGACAGGGGTGGGGGCTTTCACAGCTCTCCCATCACCTCTGTCAGTCCATTCAGTTCTTAGTAATTTGACTAGTGGCCTTGACTTATGCATATAGATTCTATATGACTCATGCATGTAGATTTCAGTACAACATTTTAACTTGCTGTTAAGAACCCGCTTCTTTTAAAAGGTTACGCTGGTGGCATTGGCTTATGTCTCTAAGCCTGTGATGTAAGGCAACACTAGGCAGTTTTCTTTGCATAACCAATCTATTTCATACTTACGAGTGAATAACCAACTCTAATTAGTTATTAGCCTGAATACCTTTGGAAAACAAGTTCCCACTTTCCAAGGCAATGTTGTGAAAGCTGTGGCAACGTGTTCAATGTTTAAAAATGTTGCCCAGATTTTAGCTTCAGGACGGGCCCAGCAGAGATTCGGCTCTGTTCTCATTTCATGTCTTACGTCCTATTTGTGTTGCGGGATGTGGATGCGAATTCACGGTAGCCGTGGCTGCCTCCCTGTCAGCAGAAGCCACAGGTGAGGAGGAGGAGGAGGGTTTGGCAGAAGAAGTGAGAAGGACCAGATGGCATAGGAAGAACCTTTTCCCACTGGTTCAGGGCAGTTGTGTGTCCACCAGCACTCCTCTGTGGTGGATGGTCCCATCTGGAAGGGAGTTTAACCTACAGGGAGACAAGCCAAGTCTTAAAGCATCTTCCTTTGGTGTCTTCCTTTTCCCCACCCTTACAAGTGTTCTTGGCTTACGTACATCATGTGTATTGGCAACATGTGCTTGCAACCCAAGGATACCACTCCCATTTTTCACTGACTGGAGCTTCTCAGCTATAATTGGTCTTTAGTGCAATTTGGAAGCTACCCAGAGATTCTCCAAAGTAGAAGATTCAGATCCATACATGTAAAGCCAACATTCATTAAGTGTGCATTGAATTGACTAGATAACTTACCCCATGTCTTCCCGATCTGAAATGTCATGATTAACATCTCTATTCTGGGCACATTTCGGATTCATGGAATTTTCGAGGAGAGCTTAACCTCCGTGGTCCTTTAGATCGTGCTTGAACTTCTAGACTAACATCCTTACAAATGGTCCCCTCCACATCGTTTGATATAATGAGGAAGCTGTTACTTTCCAGTGACGTTTCCTTCATTTTGTGTATCTCTTATGACATCTCTTATACCCAAAAAGCTTCTTGCTCATGTTAACTCAGTCTCTACCACTCAGAGGTCTCTGTTTTGTTCTGCTTTCTGAGACAATACATCTCTCATGCCTCTCTCTTTTTATTAATACGATCACCCATGAAATATTTGAAGCCCTGATATCATGAAACCTTCATACGACATGCTTTCCAGATGGCCCATCATCCTGTTTGCCCTCCATTCAAAAGTTCCTAATCTGTGAACATGACACCCAGAAACAGACAGAAGTAATCTTGCCTTTCCAGATTCTACTGGCTCCAGCCATGCCTTTGCTATGAATCATGTAATATTTTGGTTCTCATGAACAGAGATTAGCTTTTGGACTTCGTTTTTGACTCACAATGAGATCATGGTCATTTATAACTAGTAGGTGCTTGGTATTTTGTTTTGTTTGCTCTGTGTAGTGGACGTTAAGTCAGGTTTTCCCAGCTTGTTTTGAGGATGATAAACATCCGTGATATGAAAAGGCAAGGAGATTATGACGTTTTTAACCTTTTTTTTCTTTTAACTGCATGGAGAAAATGACTCAGATACGTTAAGTGGATTGGCCACGCCTTCAAAGCTCGTTAATGGTGAAACATGGACAAAAGGCTAAGTTGGCGGTGACCCGCTTTGCACAGTGTAGCCTCATTGATCCGAGCTGTGTTTGCCCTTTGGCCCTGCATCAGCGGGAGTGCACTTGGGGCCCTAACTTTAACCTTTCCTGTTCTGTTTGGGTTGAATGTCTGGGAGAAACCGAATGTCTTGCATGTGGATTGTCAGCACCGTTTTAGTCCCAAGTTCAAGTGGATGTAAAATCCTGCTACCCATGGCAGCCGGAAATGGACACATTCCCTGGAAACTCTGGAAGAAAACAACACTAATGTAGACACCTTCTTTTTCCCCACACCATTAGAAAATGTCGCATCCCTTCTGTCCCACAGCAATAATGACGACGAGGACCTGACCCCCGAGCAGAAGGCGGAGCGCGAGAAGGAGCGGAGGATGGCGAACAACGCCCGCGAGCGCCTGCGTGTCCGCGACATCAACGAGGCTTTCAAGGAGCTCGGCCGCATGGTGCAGCTCCACCTCAAGAGCGACAAGCCCCAGACCAAGCTCCTGATCCTGCACCAAGCCGTGGCCGTCATCCTCAGCTTGGAGCAGCAAGTCCGAGGTCAGTACCAGCCCGCCGCCTCCCGGTGGAAGCGGCCGAGTGGGTGGAGACGGGCTGGCTGACCTTGAGCATCCTTGAGAGCAGCTGGGTCAAGGGCAGATCACGTCTGAATCTGGGAGGCGGCTCCCCTTGCTTCCGTGGTGAAGTCACAGGATTCTCTTTCAAGTAAGGCGACGTTAGGATGCTGCCACGGGCCTTCTCAGTCGTCGGACTAGTGCTAGGGACTGACCCCTCGGATCACCGCGTGCCCTTCCTAGCTCTTCCTTTCGCTCGGTCCTGTCGAGAGAGACTCGGAGAGAGGGTCAGCAGGTGCGCAGAAGAGTGCCGTCCTGCCCTCTACCAGACGCCACGGCGCTAACCAAATGCTCTGCTTCCATCTTCCACAGAAAGGAATCTGAACCCGAAAGCCGCATGTCTGAAAAGAAGGGAGGAGGAGAAGGTGTCCTCGGAGCCTCCCCCGCTCTCCTTGGCGGGCCCGCACCCTGGAATGGGGGATGCGTCGAACCACATGGGACAGATGTAAAAGGGCAAGTGTGTTCTCAGCCATTTCGGGCACCCTTTCCCCGGTCAGTCCCTCTTCGCCAAGGCGTCACTCAGGAAAGTCCGCTTTCCCCCAGATGAACAGATTCTCTTTTCTTTCCCTTGGGAGGGAAAATGTTTTAATAATAAAACGTCTACTTCTGTGTTAAGCGTATGAATTAATTCTCCTCTCTTTTTCCCTTCTCAGGTCCAAGCTGCCACATTGCTTCATTAATACAAGAGACCACTTCCTTAACAGCTGTATTATCTTAAACCCACATAAACACTTCTCCTTAACCCCTTTTTTTGTAATATAAGACAAGTCTGAGTAGTTATGAATCGCAGACGCAAGAGGTTTCAGCATTCCCAATTATCAAAAAACCGAAAAACACACAAAAAAAAAAAAAGAAAGAAAAAAGTGCAACTTGAGGGGCGACCCTCTAACATATCATTCAGAATGTGCAAAGCGGCGTGTGCAAGCCGAGGCGCAGCCCAGAGACTGAATGGCAATCTTTCCACACTGTGGAGCAATGCATTTGTGCCTAAACTTCTTTTGGAAAAAAAAAAAATATAATTAATTTGTAAGTCTGAAAAAAAATATTTAATTTAAAAAATTGTAAACTTGCAATAATGAAAAAGTGTACTTCTGAAGAAAACTACATGAACGTTTTTGTTGGTATTCAAGTCAGCTAGTGTTTATAATTACTGGATATTGAATAAGGGAAGCTCGGCTGCCCTAGTAACAAAACCAGCAAACGTCCTGATGACAACGAAGTGATGACATTAGCCATTCCTTAGGGTAGGAGGAACAGATGGATCTTATAGACCTATGACAAATATATATATAAATATATATATAAATATATATTAAAAATTTAGTGACTATGGTAAGCTTTTGTTCATTTGTTTCAGACTTTTTTCTCCTGTAAAAAAATAGTACTGATTAACTTTTTTAAAAGAAAGATTTTACTGTAAATACGGATTTTTTTTTCTTTTTTTCTTTTTTCTTTTTTTTTGTTGTTTTTTGTTTTTTCTTTTTTCTTTTTTCTTTTTTCTTTCTTTTGGGGGCGGGGGGTCTTATTTCTGTCCCTTTCCCTGGTTTGTTACCGTAACCTGTAGTGCCAACTCTGCTTCCGGAGGGGTAGTGCAGGATCAAATGCTGACCCTGATGTTGCTTTTCATTCATAAATAAGTAGAAAGTTGTTTCTCCAGTCTTTTGGGAACACAGGACTTAAAAGTCACATCATGTGTAGATATTACAAGCAGCATTACCGAGAAATGGCAAAAAGAGTTTGTCTGAACGTAATGTTGCGTTTGTGACCCTATTCTGGGATTTTCAGAGGTACAAGGTTAGAATGCTACAATGTTACCACTGTGCCTTCCAATGTTTATATCATCGGAAACATAACATAATCAAAGTGGCTGTGATTTAACAAAATGATTCAAGTGTTACCTACATGTGTAGCCGAAGTAGTGTGCAGTGAGGCGTTTCTGAATACATGGTCAGATTTTTGGAAAAAAACAAAAACAAAAAAAACAAAGTTCAAAAACCATCAAATGAGAAAATTGCAAGTAGTGTGACAGAGCTGATTGATTTTGTTGCTTTCTTGATTTTTTGTTTTCAAAATGGGTTTACTAAGATGTAGATGACTTAACTGCCTCCTCCTTCGTCTGAAAAATGCCAATATTCAATCATCATGCAGCATTATAACAAGCCTTATAAGTCCTAAAGCATTAAGTTGCACTTTCTTGAGGAGGGGTAGTGCAGTATTTCTCTGGCCAGTATGAATGAAGTTTATACTTAACATATTTGATAGAAACATAGATCAAGCTATGGCACAGCAACTCATCAGATAGCTAGCTTTGACGTCTGGGCACAATTGAACCAACTTCCATCGTGAATCTTTATAATGATTGACTTTGGTGTATAGTGCAGTAAACAAATAGTGCTCCTAGTTAAGAATCTGTCAGCATCCTTTTGTCTCTAACTCGTTTCTATTTTTACAGCCACACAATCTTGGCATGTATTAAGAAAAAAAAATCCCTGTTCAAGTAGTTTTTCCACCTATCAGCACTGAGTAAATGCCATAAATCC